>NW_022436987.1:11742284-11752482 GCF_009761245.1 Sapajus apella
AGATCGCGCCATTGCACTCCAGCCTGGGTAATAAGAGGGAAACTCCGTCCCAAAAAAAAAAAAAAAAAAAGAAAAAAGAAAGAAATCTCCAGGCCCAAATGTCTACCAAGTGTTTAAAAATTAACACCAATTCCACACAATCTCTTCCAGAAAATAGAAGGAAACACTACCAAATTCATTTTATGAAGCTAATATTATCCTGTTAACAAAATCATACTGAAACGAATACAACACCAAAAACACAAAGCTTCACACCAATACTCCCCATGAATCCTTATTGTTTTGCTTTAAAAGAACCCACTAAGTATCCACAGTAACTCCATAACACACTCTCTTCTTGATGGACAAAAAGAATTTTAAAGTAGACAAACTCATCTACAGAAAGAAATCCCAATGCCGTAAATATCAATTGAACTAGACCACATAAACAAAAGCTTTGGGAGTTCTAAATAATTTTTAAGAATGCAAAGAGATCCTGGGAATAAAAAGTTTGAGAACCCCTGATTTAGGGCACTAGCTCCTAAGTTTACTAATGGTCACCTAAAGTGCTACAGCAGAAGTCTTCATGAACCTTCTGAAATATGAGCAAAACCTCTTTAGGCTCATCTTCAAAGCAAGTCCAGTGAAGATACAAAAAACAATACTACCAACCTTTGAAATATTTCATAAGCCCTGGAGGAGTTAGAATCCTGCCCTTGTGACAGGAGGAGATTCTGAGCAATAAACAATACCATCTGGTATGGAAGTTTGGTCAGCCAAGAGGTATCTCTGGTAAACTTGGGATAATTCCTGCTAAGGGAAAGAAATAGGTTGAGTTGGCTAAGCCTATTGTATCTCATCCAATCAGGAGTCAGCCAAATTCATTATTGTCCATGGTTTTTCAGAGATCCTCAGCTCTCTACCTTCAAGAAATAGGCATCAAAACAGTATCTGACACACCTGCTAGGGTGGCTATAATGTTTTTTAACTGAAAACAAGTGTTTGCAAAAATATAAAGAAATTGGAACCTTCATACACGACTTGTGAAAAGGTAAAATGATGCAGCTGCTGTGGAAAACAGTTTGGCACTTTCTCCAGAAGTTAAACACGACACTACTATATGACCCAATTCCACTCCTAGGTATATACGCAAAAGGACAGAAAACAGGTGTTCAAATAAAAACTTATACACAAATGTTCACAGGAGCACTATTCGCAATAGCCAAAAAGTGGAAACAACCTATATGTCCATCAATAGAAGAATGGATAATCAAACTGTGGTACATATGATGGAATATTATTCAGTAATGAAAAGGAATGAAGTGCAGGTGAAACATCCCTAATCCAAAAATCTAAAATCCAAAATGCTCCAAAATCTGAAACTTCTTGAGTGTCAACTTGGCAATACAAGTAGAAAATTCCACACCTGACCTCTTCTGACAAGTCAACTCCACAGAAAAAAAAAAAAAAAAACCTATAGATGACAGAGTGAAAATACGTGGTGGGCTTATTGAAATACAACAGCAGTGCACGAAAAAGCAGAATAAGAAATCATCTTGGTTTACAAAATCAAAGAGAGACTTCCAGGACAAAAACTGTTGTTAATGAGGCAGATGTTAAAGGAAGTATTTTTAAAAGCCAATTAGCTCATCCCTAAAGGATCCTCTTCCTAGTCTTTCAACTGTTTCTTCTCACCTAAAAAAAATAAAATACAGTGTATGGTAACCTTTCAATCAAAACACAACATCAGTGGAGACTGCCACTGTTGGTTGCCATTCTTGCTTAACAACTGATATAGGCATTGTGGTCATGCTACTATGCTGCTAGTTACCCTAAATACATTGTTTCCCTGTATTAACGGTATGGCTATTTTTTGCTGTTAAAAACTTACATGTGAATAAGTATGAGAAAATGATTTCTTAATGATAGCATATAAATTCAGAGTCAGAAATGACAGTGATGCCAAACAACCACCAGCTGTCCACATGGGTGGCTAAAATAGTGACACTTTTGCTTTCTGATGGTTTATGTACACAGATTTTGTTCCATGCACAAAATTATTTTAAATCTTGTAAAAATTACCTTCAGGCTATGTGTGCAAGGTATATACAAAACATAAGTGAATTATTTGTATAGCCCTGGGTCCCATCCCCATGATATCTCATTATGTACATGCAAATATTCCAAAATCCAAAAAAAATCCAAAATTCAAAACATTTCTGAGCTTAAGCAATTCAGATAAGGGATACTCAATCTGTAGTGACGTGTTATAACGTATAAATAGATAAATATAGAAAACATTATGCTAAGCGAAAAGAGCCAGACACAAAAGGTTACATATTATATGATTGCATTTATAGAAAACATCAAGAATATAACAAATCCATAGAGATAGAAAGTAGATTTGGGAAAAGAGAGGAATGAGGATTAACTGTTTAGTAGGTATGGAGTTTTCTTTTCTGATGAAAATGTTTTAGAACAAGATAGGTGTGATGGTTGCATAACACTGTGAATGTACTAAATGTCACTGACATGTTCATGTTAAAATGAATAATTTTATGTAATATAAATTTTACCTCAATAATTTTAAAAATATGAAAATGAGGACAAGGACATATTGGCTTGATCTCAGGGCAATTGAGCAAGCAATAAAAAATTCACATTATATGTATTTAAAATGCATCAAAGAATCCTTCACTTAGTCAAAATTAATATTTCCTCCTATGTGCTCAACAGCCCTTTATTCATTACTCCATTAAATATTCATAACATTATAGAATATGGAAATATTTTGATGCCTTTTACACTGTCCACCCTTACTCTCCAAACGTATCTCTTACTTCTACCTTTCTTCCTTCTCAATCCTCCCTCTCCCATCCCCCAATTGTGAGTTTATCCAGGGCAGTAATCTTTTACTTTTCATCCTTATATCCTTGGTGCCTAGCACAATGTATATGCTAAATAAATGTGTTAACTGAATGAAAGGAAAAACAAATTAATAAGTGCAAGATGGATCAGCATGTAAGCATCATAGAGGTTGAGGAACATTATCAAATTATCTTTTGAATCTTGAGTTGCAATTCTTTTTATTTTTTTGGTGGGGAGGGACAGAGTTTCCCTCTGTCACCCAAGCTGGAGTGCAGTGGCACAATCTTGGCTGACTGCAACCTCCACCTCCCAGGTTCAAGCGATTCTCCTGCCTCAGCCTCCTGAGTAGCGGGGATTACAGGTGGGTGTCACCACACCTGGCTAATTTTTGTATTTTTAGTAGAGACAGGGGTTTCTTCATGTTGGTCAGGCTGGTCTCAAACCCCTGACCTCAGGTGATCCACCCGCCTCAGCCTCCCAAAGTGCTGGAATTACAGGCATGAGCCACCGCACCTAGCCTTGAGTTGGAATTTTTACACCAATAAACTCCAATCCCAGGTCTTGGACTGATTTTTTTTTTAAGCATGCCAAGCCCACTGTAATTTTTTAAAACTTTTGCAAAATTATTTTTAAAATTTTGAAATTAAAATTAATTTCAATCATTTAAATTTTTAAATAAATGCATCTCAGCTCATTTTTGAAAGTTAGGGAATATATCAAAATTAAACAAAATGCCAGTGCAATAAAACAGTCAGAGCTCACTCTATTCACTGGTGCCCATTTAAAAGGCAAAAAAATTTAAATATCAGCCAAAATAATTATCTTTTTTAATGTCCATCTAATTAGGTGTTAAGAGAAATTTTTTGGGGTGCTCCAGTGGCACAGTTAGCACATAGTACGTATACAGCAGTAGTATGTGCGAAATTATTTTAAACTTAAGAATTATAAAAAATGATAATAGGATCATCCCTTTAACTGAATATTTCCACCAAAAATCAGAAAAATATATAAGTGATACATTTTGTTTCTTGGATAAAAGCAACATACCATCTTGCATAAACAAGACCATTAAAATGATTATATTTCTCTTACTTCGTTTGATCTTCATAGGGAAACCTTGGTTTGAATGTTTTCTTTTGCTTTAGGTAAAAAGAAAATATGCCTAATTGAATAAAAGTAACTGAAACTAATATTGAGATCTTAACTCATACCTCAGTGATTTAATTTTTAGGTAAGTTTAAGATGAACTTCAACTTTTGGATCTCTTGGCATTTGCCAGATACATACTTATAATATGATAAAAACATAAATTGAGATTGAATACTAATAACAATCTCTGGGCCAGAGAACTGCAAAAATTTGCCAAGGACTACATAATATGATTATGAGATTCCTTTTATAAAAAGACTTGAAAGAGACTTAATATAATCTATGCAATGTGTTACATTTGCAGCAGAAAGGCAAAGACAGTTTCCTAAAAAAAAAAAAAAGAAAAAGAAAAAGAAAAAAATGTTTTCCTTCAGCCTTTCAAGACCTTCCCTTATCTTTCACTTATCAAATAATACTTAAAACTGGATTTTGAGGATTCACCTCAATTACATGACCTGTTTACTGGTGGAACTTTCAAGTCATTGTTGCTGCTATGTATTAAAAGAGAAACAAAGATAATATGTTAGTTTAAAAAGATATATTATATAGAAAACTAGGCTTCTGGATTTTTAGTGGGGAAAAATTCTAAATGGATTTTCTTTAACAAATTTAACCAGTTAACATAAGCCCAAAGAAAAGTGCCCAGATGATATAAATTTGCAAACATAGCAAAGACAAAGGCAAACTCCCTCATTCTGAGATGTTCACCCCTCAACAATGCCAATCTAAATCTTATAGTGCCTTAAGCTTCAATGGAAACATTTACTTACTAAAGCCTACTCTGATTCCTATAACTGAATTTATTCTTTCTCATCTTGAAGTTACAGTCTTACCATATATGCTAGCAACTGACCGTATACTCTCTGGTATTGTCCTAACAACCATTAAATTCACTGAGCTCAGAGATGCATGGTAATTATTTTCTATCCCCATGAGATCTGACATACAGTCAGCAGCCAATAAATACTTGTTGACTGGGAAAAGCATTAACATATTTAAACTTAATACAGATAAATTTGGTGAAAATTTCTACTTGCTTAGGTTTTTCAATGGAAAAAAAAAAACTTGTATTTAAAAAGAAAACTATGTCTTTTAAATGTCCAGCTAATTCTCTTTTTATTCTCTGGGAATGTATTTCCCAGAAGCCTTTAATTTAAATGCACTAAATTTTCAAACATAAATAAACAGACACTTTTTCTCTAACATTCACTTAGCAGCTTCTTGTGAAGGGTTGACTGCATCTATAATTAGCTCTCTTGGAAGCACTACTGATCAATTGTTTCATATACAGTGTAGCTAACTAGACTTTAAATGGTTTTCAAAACTCTTCAAATTAGTTGAAATACTGATACCTTCCTTCATCATATGAAAAAGATTAACATTCTTTAGTCTCTCAGCCCTTCAGTTAATAAATATACATATTAGAAACTTCCAAATATACCTGTGTTGCGTTTAGCCAGCTAATGGCAACATTACTAGACTATATGTACCCTGTTAGTAGATTGACAATTTGAAGCATTTTGAATTAGGATTTCTGTAGCTGGCAGAAGTAAAAGGATTGAAATAATATTGACAATATAAATATTTGTACAGGATTATTGCTTTTTAATGAGTAAATATCTATCCCAATATTCTTCCCTTTTTCCTACCAAATGCTGTACTTGAAATTATAACATTTTTTAAAGGAAAATACTTAATCTACTTGAACACTTCTAGAATATAAGACTTCAAGGTCTTCAGAGAAGATATCAGAAAGTTTTTCATACTTGGGCTGCTGCTTCTTTTGAATTGTTGCCAATGCATTTTGTCATGCCAAGAATAAAAACAAAACAAAAATTTTCAAAGATGAAAGCATTTTTATATATTTAAATCCACTTCAGAAATACAAGTTGAAGTACCTCACTTTCAACAAGTGGCAAGAGGAATACAGCAGAGCTCCTTAGGCATTTTATTTTAGAGTAATCATTCTTAATGATTTAAAGGATATAGCACTATTTCCCTGTGCAATTTAATCTGTATGAACAACTGTCAGATACATGGAACGGCAAAGACCTTTATGACCAGTTTTTTGTTGGTTTGTTTCTGTTTTTTAGAGACAGAGTCTCACTACATTGCCCAGGCTAGAGTGCAGTGACTATTCACAGGTGGGATTATAGCATACTACAATCTGGAATTCCTAGGCTCAAGCAATCTTCCCACTTTAGCCTCCTTAGTAGTTGGAACTACAGCCATGCTACATTCCATTTGATAGTTTGTTTGTTTGAAGGTTTTGTTGTTGTTGTATGTTTTTTTGAGACAGAGTCTTGCTCTGTCACCCAGGCTGGAGTGCAGTAGTGCAATCTCAGCTCACTGCAATCTCCACCTCCGGGATTAAGCAATTCTCCTGCTTCAGCCTGCCTAGTAATTGGTATCACAGGAACACCCCACCATGCCTGGCTAATTTTTTTGTACTTTTAGTAGAAACAAGATTTCGCCATGTTGGCCATGCTGGTCTCAAACTCCTGATCTCAAGTGATCCTCCCACTTTGGCCTCCCAAAGTGCTGGGATTATAGGTATGAGCCACCGTGCCCAGCCCAACATTCAGTTTTTTAAACAACTGTTTTCACAACTATATTATGGATTATTTTGAACTGGATGAAAATTATTTTGAAACATAAACACCCAAATACTTATAAACGTTTCTTCTTTGTTCAAGTTACTTCTCAACTTACAGTGTCAGTATTATATTATTTAAAATAAATGTATCGTGGTATACTGCATTTATAATAGAAAAAAGTTTTGTTTACTATTACTTTAGCAAAAGGAAAACTAAAATACTGAGAACATACGCATTTTAACATATGATTTATTTACTTAATCTCAAACAAAATTATAATTATATTGTCTTAAATGTACAAACATTGAATTGTGCTTCTAAAATTAACTGACATTTCATAATCCCAAGATTTTCATTAATATGTCATAGTAATATTATAGTTACAGCAACTGATTGCACTACAAAAAAATATTTAAAAAATACTTGAAGCCATAATGCCTAATTTATTTTTTAAACAGAAAACCATACAGATAAACATGACTTATATTTCTCAACAGTTAACAAAAGCTTTTTCAAAACACAACATTGTAATCTGATTAATGTTAAAGTCAGCTGTATTTGTACAACTGCAATGTAAAATTAAGTCTTTTCAGTTACAACACTTCTCATCTCTCCACTTGCCATCTAAATTGTACTCCTATAATTTCAATAGAGTGTGTAGTTTGATCCTTTTAACTAATTAGTGGATCTGCAAACAGGAAGTCAGGCCATTGCAATTACTGTCCACACGTTCATTTATGTCAAATGCTCTACAGGTCAACCTAACCATTTTATTTCACAAAAAGCTACTTTTTCCTTATTCATAATGTCTTTCTGGAAACTATCAACTACCCTAGCATTAACATAATGGCCATTTGTACTTGTTGAAGAAATAAAAGTAATAAAATTTGGCTTAAACAAGCAGAGATAAAGCAGATAGCCCATAAACTAATGATTTCTGGAACTTTCCTTAAACCACTCTAATTCTGTCTCTATCTTTTATATTAAAGTCTGATCATATATATTTAATTCCATTCTTTAAAATTTCAGTAGACAACTTCAGTACTAACCTACCACTGCCCTGTCAGGAAATCTTTGATGTCACAGTATAAGAGCTCCTGAAAGAACAGCACTAATACTTAATGTAACATGAAACCAGGGCTCTGCAATGGGGCTGTCTGCTGTCAGGAACAAACAATTTCACTGCTGTTCCCCAGAAGTGACAAGGTTGGGACCTATCTGTACAGTATCCCTCACTACCAACAGAGATTTATTTTTGTTAGGAATTAAGAAGGCTAGTTTTATTTAAATATGCCAATCTCTATTTTGACAATACAGAATAAATTACATTTTAACTTAAAACAATGCACATGACTCAATTTTCCCCTGGAGCTCATATGTTATGCACTTAAGAAGGCCTCTGATGTTTCAAAAGAATAGGCCAATAGAAATGGCTAAACTTACTACTAAGAGGCAACTAATGCATTATTTCATTTCAGAAGTCACACCAAATATTTATGTTTCAAAGACTCATAACATATTTGAGTTGGAAATTACTATGCAAGATATACATACATGTTACCAAAATATCTGCTAAAACTAACCATTTTAGGAAAAATAAAAATCTATCAATAGGGGGAAAAAAAGGAAACTAAAATAGCGGCTGTGTAGTTAGTCAATAAAACAACTAACACATTATTTTTAACCTATTAATCAACTGAAAATAAGCCATGTCCAGACCTGTGTAACACTCATGAGGGAATAAAGATATTATTACTTAATTAATATTTGACCAAATAACTTTTAGTGTCAGCTGTTATGAAACACTAAGACATATTTGTTCCTTTTCTGAATATTTAAGCCATTGTTTGTATTGTTCATTTAGCAAATAACTTTTTAACTTCTCTGTTACTACTGTCTTGAACTGTTAAATTTTCTATGTTCATGTTGTATAAGATCTGCACAAGAAAAATTATAAAGTTTACGGTGAGATGTTACAGAAGACTAAAATAACTGGAGAGATAAAATATGATAATGTATTGAAAGATTCTAAGTTATCAAGGTATCATTTCCATAAAAATGTACTTATAGATTAAATGCAAACTGAATTGAAAATCCAAATAGGTTTTTTCATGTGTGTGGAACTCAACAAGTTAATTCTAAATTTATATGGAAATGTAAAGGGCCGAGAAGTATCAAGACACTTGAAAGATAAGAATGAGATGACAGGACCTACTGTACAATATAACAAGAGTAATTATAAAGTAAATATAAGTAAGTCAGGGTATTATGGATGCAGTGATTGACACACATCAAGAGAAAATAATAAAGAACCCCAAAATAAACCCATGTTCATATAGTTATTTGACATATGACAAAGGTAATTCTGTAGAACAGTCAGGAAAAGATAATAAATTATCTGGGAAAGCTGGACATCCATAAGAGAAAAAACAGAAACTACAGCCTACTTTAGACAATATACCAAAACAGCTTCAGGTATATTAAAGGCCATTGTGAAAGTCATTGAGATTATCTTCATGACCTCAGATAGGAGATATTTTCCTAAACAGTGCAGGAAGATCATTAACCAAAAAAGAAAAGATCAATAAATATCCAATTATATTAAAAATGAGAACACCTGTTCATCAAAAGATACCACAAAGAAAGTGAAAAGACAAGTCAAAGCAGAAGATATCTGCAATACATGTAAACAAAAACTCGTATATAGAATTGTATAGAATTCATAAACCTTATTTTTATTTTTTTTATTGCATTCTAGGTTTTGGGGTACATGTGAAGAACATGCAAGATTGTTGCATAGGTACACACATGGCAGTGTGATTTGCTGCCTTCCTCCCCTTCACCTATATCTGGCATTTCTCCCCATGCTATCCCCCCCAATTCCGCACCCCCCGTTGTCCCTCCCCTATTTTACCCCCAACAGATCCCAGTGTGTAGTGCTCCCCTCCCTGTGTCCACGTGTCCTCATTGTCCAACACCCACCTATGAGTGAAAACATGCGGTGTTTGATTTTCTGCTCTTGTGTCAGTTTGCTAAGAATGATGGTTTCCAGGTTCATCCACGTCCCTACAAAGGACATGAACTCATCATTTTTTGATGGATGCATAATATTCCATAGTGTACATGTGCCACATTTTCCCTGTCCGGTCTATCATTGATGGGCATTTGGGTTGGTTCCAGGTCTTTGCTATTGTAAACTGTGCTGCAGCGAACATTCATGTGCATGGGTCCTTATAGAAGAACGATTTATAATCCTTTGGATATATACCCAATAATGGGAGTGCTGGGTCAAATGGAATTTCTATTTCTAGGTCCTTGAATTGCCACAATGTCTTCCACAATGGTTGAACTAATTTACACTCCCACCAACAGTGTAAAATTGTTCCTATTTCTCCACATCCTCTCCAGCATCTGTTGTCTCCAGGTTTTTTAATGATCGCCATTCTAACTGCTGTGAGATGGTATATCTCTACGTAGTTTTGATTTGCATTTCTCTAATGACCAGTGATGAAGAGCATTTTTTCATATGTTTGTTGGCCTCATGTATGTCTTCTTTTGTAAAGTGTCTGTTCATATCCTTTGCCCATTCAAAAGTGGGCAAAGGA
>NW_022436987.1:11757482-11922257 GCF_009761245.1 Sapajus apella
GAGTGTGATGAATTGACAGAATCAAGCTTCAGAAGGTGGGTAATAAGAAACTTCTGTGAGCTAAAAGAACATGTTCTAACCCCATGCAAAGAAACCAAGAACCTTGAAAAAAGATTTGATGAAATGCTAACGAGAATAAACAACTTAGAGAGGAATGTAAGTGAACTGATGGAGCTGAAAAACACAACATGAGAACTTTGCGAAGCATGCACAAGTTTCAACAGCCGAATCGACCAAGCAGAAGAAAGGATATCAGAG
Source organism: Sapajus apella (assembly GCF_009761245.1). Taxonomy (NCBI): domain Eukaryota; kingdom Metazoa; phylum Chordata; class Mammalia; order Primates; family Cebidae; genus Sapajus; species Sapajus apella. The sequence continues at coordinate 11,757,741 of NW_022436987.1, forward strand.
GTCAAAGATCAACTCAATGAAATAAAATGAGAAGGCAAGATTAGAGAAAAAAGGCTAAAAAGGAATGAACAAAGTCTTCAAGAAATATGGGACTATGTGGAAAGACCTAATCTATGTTAGATAGGTTTACCTGAATATGACAGAGAGAATGAATCCAAGCTGCAAAACACTCTTCAGGATATTATCCAGGAAAACTTCCCCAACCTAGCAAGGCAGACAAATATTCAAGTCCAGGAAATATAGAGAACACCACAAAGATATTCCTTAAGAAGAGCAACCCGAAGGCACATAATTGTCAGATTCACCAGGGTTGAAATGAAGAAGAAAATGCTAAGGGCAGCCAGAGAGAAAGGTCGACTTACCCACAAAGGGAAGCCCATCAGACTCACAGCAGATCTCTCAGCAGAAACCCTGCAAGCCAGAAGAGAGTGGTGGCCAGTATTCAACATCCTTAAAGAAAAGAAATTTCAACCCAGAATTTCATATCCAGCCAAACTAAGCTTCATAAGTGATGAAAAAATAAAATCTTTATGAACAAGCAAGTACTCAGAGATTTCATCACCACCACACCTGCTTTACAAGATCTCCTGAAAGAGGCTCTACACATAGAGAGGAAAAACCAGTACCAGCCACTCCAAAAAATACCAAATGGTAAAGAGCAGCAAAACAATGAAGAATCTGCATCAACTAAGAGGCAAAACAGCCAGATAGCATCAAAATGGCAGTATCAAATTCACACATAACAATATTAACGGTAAATGTATATGGACTAAATGCCCCAATCGAAAGACACAGACTGGCAAACTGGATAAAAAGCCAAAACCCATCAGTGTGCTGTATCCAGGAAACCATCTCACATGCAAGGATACACAAAGGCTCAAAATAAAGGGATGGAGGAAGATTTACCAAGCAAATGGAGAGCAAACAAAAGCAGGAGTTACAATTCTCTTCTCTGATAAAATAGACTTTAAACCAACAAAGATCAAAGAGACAAAGAAGGACATTACATAATGGTAAAAGGATCAATGCAACAAGAAGAGGTAGCTATCCTAAATATATACGCATCCAATACAGGAGCACCCAGATACATAAGGCAAGTTCTTAATGACTTACAAAGAGACTTAGACTCCCGCACAATAATAGTGGGAGACTTTAACACCCCATTGTCAATATTAGACAGATCAACCAGATAGAAAATTAACAAGGATATCCAGGACCTGGAACAAGCAAACCTAATAGACATTTACAGAACTCTTCACCCCAAATCCACAGAATATACATTCTTCTCAGCACCACATCACACCTACTCTAAAACTGACCATATAATTGGAAGCATATCACTCCTCAGCAAATGCAAAAGAACGGACATCATAACAAACAGTCTCTCACAGCACAGTGCAATCAAGTTAGAACTCAGAATTGAGAAACAAACTCAGAACTGCACAGACTCATGGAAACTGAACAACTTGCTCTTGAATGTTGACTGGATAAACAATGAAATGAAGGCAGAAATAAAGATGTTCTTCGAAACCAACGAGAATGAAAACACGACATACCAGAATCTCTGGGACACATTTAAAGCAGTCTCTAGAGGAAAATATATAGCAATAAGTGCCCACATGAGAAGCAAGGAGAGATCTAAAATCGACACCCTATCGTCAAAATTGAAAGACCTAGAGAAGGAAGATCAAAAAAACTCAAAACCTAGCAGAAGGCAAGAAATAACTAAGATCAAAGCAGAAATGAAGGAGATAGAGACACCAAAAACCCTTCAAAAAATCAATATATCCAGGAGCTGATTTTTCAAAAAGATCAACAAAATAGACAGACCACTATCCAGATTAATAAAAAAGAAAAGAGAGTATAACCAAACTGATGCAATAAAAAACGATAAAGGGGATATCACCACAGATTCCACAGAAATTCAAACCATCATCAGAAGTTATTACAAACAACTCTATGTACATAAACTAGTAAACCTGGAAGAAATGGATAAATTCCTGGACACTTGCCTCCTCCCAAGACTAAACCAGGAAGAAGTCGAAACCCTGAATAGACCAATAACAAAGTCTGAAATTGGGGCTGCAGTTAAGAGCCTAACACCCAAAAAAAACCCCAGGTCCAGATGGGTTCACAGCTGAATTCTACCAGATATACAAAGAGGAGCTGGTACCATTCCTTCTGAAACTATTCTAAATAATCCAAAAAGAGGGAATCCTTCCCAAATCATTTTATGAGACAAACATCATCCTGATACCAAAACCCGGCAGAGACTCAACAAGAAAAGAAAACTTCAGGCCAATATCCATGATGAACATAGATGCAAAAATCTTCAATAAAATACTGGCAAACCAAAGGCGATAGCACATCAAAAAGCTTATCCACCATGATTGAGTAGGATTCATTCCAGTGATGCAAGGCTGGTTCGACATATGCAAGTCTATAAACGTAATTCACCACATAAACAGAACCAAAGACAAAAACCACGTGATTATCTCAATTGATGCAGAGAAGGCCGTTCACAAAATTCAAAAGCACTTTATGCTAAAAACCTTCAATAAACTAGGTATTGATGGAACATATCTCCAAATAATAAAAGCTATTTATGACAAACCAACAGCCAATATCCTACTGAATGGGCAAAAACTGGAAGCATTCCCTTTGAAATCTGGCACTAGACAAGGATGCCCTCTCTCACCACTCCTATTCAATATAGTATTGGAAGCTCTAGCCAGAGCAATCAGGCAAGAAAACGAAATAAAGTGTATTCAAATAGGAAAGGAGGAAGTCAAATTCTCTCTATTTGCAGATGACATGATTGTATATCTACAAGACCCCATCGTCTCAGCCCAAAATCTCCTGAAACTGGTAAGCAACTTCAGCAAAGTCTCAGGATACAAAATCAATGCACAAATATCACAAGCATTCCTATACACCAATAACAGACTTAAAGAGAGCCAAATCAAGAACGAACTGCCATTCACAGTTGCTACAAAGAGAATAAAATACCTAGGAATACAACTAACAAGGAACGTAAAGGACCTCTTCAAGGAGAACTACAATCCCCTGCTTGACGACATAATTCTATGTTCATGGTTAGGAAGAATCAATATCGTGAAAATGGCCATAATGCGCAAAGTAATATACAGATTCAACGCTATCCCTATCAAACTACCAATAACCTTCTTCACAGGACTGGAAAAAAACACCTTAAACTTCACATGGAACCAAAAGAAAGCCCGTATAGCCAAGTCAATTCTAAGCCAAAAGAAAAAAGCGGTAGGCATCACACTACTGGACTTCAAAGTATGCTACAAGGCTACAGTAATCAAAACAGCATGGTAGTGGTACCAAAACAGAGATATAGACCAGTGGAACAGAACAGAGGATTTGGAGGCAACACAACACATCTAGATCCATCTGATCTTTGACAAACCTGACAAAAACAAGCAATGGAGAAAGGAGTCCCTGTTTAATAAATGGTATTGGGAAAACTGGCTAGCCATGTGCAGAAAGAAGAAACTGGACCCTTTCCTGACACCTTACACTAAAATTAACTCCAGATGGATTAAAGACTTAAACATAAGACCTACATCATAAAAACCCTAGAATAAAATCTAGGCAAAACCATTCAGGACATGGGTATAGGCAAGGACTTCATGACCAAAACACCAAAAGCATTGGCAACAAAAGCCAAAATAGACAAATGGGACCTAATCAAACTGCATGGCTTCTGCACAGCAAAAGAAACAGTCATTAGAGTGAATCGGCAACCAACAGAATGGGAAAAAATTTTTGCAATCTGCCCATCTGACAAAGGGCTGATATCCAGAATCTACAAAGAACTAAAACAGATTTACAAGAAAAAAACAAACAAGCCCATTCAAAAGTGGGCGAAGGATATGAACAGACACTTTACAAAAGAAGACATACATGAGGCCAACACACATGTGAAAAAATGCTCATCATCATTGGTCATTAGAGAAATGCAAATCAAAACTACATTGAGATACCATCTCACGCCAGTTAGAATGGCGATCATCAAAAAATCTGGAGACAACAGATGCTGGAGAGGATGTGGAGAAATAGGAACACTTTTACACTGTTGGTGGGAGTGTAAATTAGTTCAACCATTGTGGAAGACAGTATGGCAATTCCTCAAGGACCTAGAAATAGAAATTCCATTTGACCCATAGCAATCCCATTACTGGGTATATATCCAAAGGATTATAAATCGTCTATAAGGACACATGCACACAAATGTTCATTGCAGCAGTGTTTACAACATCAAAGACCTGGAACCAACCCAAATGCCCATCGATGTAGACTGGACAGAGAAAATATGGCACATATACACCATGGCATATTATGCAGCCATCAAAAACGATGAGTTCGTGTCCTTTGTAGGGACATGGATGAACCTGGAAACCATCATTCCCAGCAAACTGACACAAGAACAGAAAATCAAACACCGCATGTTCTCACTCATAGGTGGGTATTGAACAATGAGAACACATGGACACAGGGAGGGGAGCATCACACACTGGGGTCTGTCGGGGGGAAATAGGGGAGGGACAGCGGGGGTTGGGGAGTTGGGGAGAGATAGCATGGGGAAAAATGCCAGATATAGGTGAAGGGGAGAAAGGCAGAAAATTACACTGCCATGTGTGTACCTAGGCAACAATCTTGAATGTTCTTCACATGTACCCCAAAACCTAAAATGCAATTTTAAAAAAGACTCAAATGAGAATTTTTTTTTTTACTTTTTTTTTTTTTTTTTTTTGAGACAGGGTCGTACTCTGTCACCTAGGCTGGAGAGCAGTGACATGATCACGGCTCACTACAGCCAGGACCATCTAGTCTCAAGCAATCCTCCCACCTCAACCTCTGGAGTTGCTGGAACTACAGGCACATGCCACCACACCCGGCTAATTTTAGTACTCGTTGTTGAGACAGGGTTTTGACATGTTTCCCAGGCTGTACTCAAACTTCTGGGCTTAAGCAATCCGCCTGTCTCAGCCTCCCAAAGTCCTGGGATTGCAGACATGAGCCACTGTGTCCAGCTGAGAATATTTTAAACTTTGGGGATAAGGAAACATTCAAAGCTTCAGTCTTTTCAATATTACCTTGCTCTAAAACTGAAATCTATGCAATAACCTCCAGGCTGAAATAATTACTAAGTGCTTAAAAAGAATTTAAGCACCTATATCTAAAAAGAAATTTTAAAAGGCCCAGTTCTTGCTTAATGGCTGCTCACTGTCTACTGCAATAAATCACTTTTCATATAACAAAATACCAACTGAGAGATAACTGGCCTCAGTGGCCTCCCTGTACATTGCTAAAACAGGAAAAAAAATAACATCAATTTGGAAAAAAGGTTTAGTGGTAATAAAACGCAGGGAGAAATTAAAGATAAAAAAGAAAATAAAACAAGTGTTTCCAAGTACTGAGAGAGATCTACTACTGGATACAATAAATATCAGAGATGATGTGCCTATAAGCTAAGAGCCAAGCATCAGTGACCTTCAAGAACTTACTTATACAACATGGTACTCTCCCTTAGCAGGAGCAGAGTCATAGAAGAAAAAAGATAGCCTGGGTAAGACAGTGAGACCCCTGTCTCTACAAATAATTTTTTTTTTGATTAGCTGAACACAGTGGTGTTCACCTACAGTCCTAGCCACTCCAGAGGATGAGGTAATAGGATCCCTTGAGCCCAGGAGTTCAAGAATGCAGTGAGCTGTGATCGTACCACTGCACTCCAGCCTGGGTGAGAGAGTGAGGGATTGTCAAAAAAAAAAAAGGCAATGGGTCATAAAATAGAAATGAATTCTCTAACTAGTCCAAAGGAAAGGTAATTTGAGAATTTCCGTATGTGAATGTGAAACTCATGGAAGTAGGGACAGTCCTTGCTTTGCATTATATCATAACTGAAATTAGTGCATATTGCAGCCATATCCTCACTTTACATGATTCTGTCATAACTAAGATCAAAGCATGACATGACAATTGTGTAAAGCTGAAATCAGAGCTATACAAAGTGAAAACAGGGTTATGATGTGCAAGACTTTCAGTTAACACCACACCGTGCAAAGCAAGGACTGCCTTCATAACCACACCTGCTGAAATTCAACACCACATAATAATATGTTCCGTTCTTGATTATCCCCATTATCTAAGTTCCTTATTATCTGGCCTGTAGATTATCTGGGGAAAATCTCTTAGCTTAACTTGCCTGTTACAGGGAGTTGCATTTATACGGCAGAAATGCCATAGAACTTCAAGGCAGGATATCTAGATTTAGATTACGGTTCTGCCACGTAATGGCTATGTAAACTCAGGCATGTCATTTTTCCTCTCTAAGCCTTAAGTTCCTTTTCTATAAAACTAAAATAATGATATCTACCTCCCAGAGCTGTTGTGTAAATAATAAAATAATAATCAGTAATGTATAATGAGTTCTTACAACATATCAAGCAGTCTTCCAAGTGTATTAGCTTCATAAAACCTCTCAAAAATTATTATATAGGTACTATTACTATCACCGTCTAATGAAAGCATCCAGAAATATGTCTATATGTGAAAACTGCTCAATATATATTTGGCAATATGCATCCAGTTCATTAATCAATATTATCTCCATCCATAAAAATAAATGGATACTGAAAAGAATGTGAGAAAAACAGAAATCTGTTCATTTATTAAATGCTTCAAAAAACTGGTATAAGAGGAGAACTAAGTTGTTAATGAAAACAGGGGTGTTTTTTATTCCTAGAGATTCCTTCATCCTCCTTCTCTTGAGTGCTAGTTGTACTCTAAGATTCTGGAAGAGGTTAACTAACAGACTTCAAAGACAGCCAACTCTGCTGGTGACAGAAACCATACTCAAAAAACCTGGCACTGGCCACTGCTGCCAGCCCAGCCAAACACATGCAATGAATTGATGGCCGTGTCCCAATACCCTGCCTATTTCATCCAGCCCAATCTCCTTCACAGGCACAACCCTTCAGATGCTAATACTTCCTTCCTTCCTAAAGTTCTCATTAGACACTTTGGGTTAGGAAGTAAGAGCACTCCAGGAGCACACTATGGAAATATGCTCTATGAAAAACTGTATGGAAAAGTGAAGGGAAGCAGCTAGAAATATTGTATCATTTTTGCTCATGAGTCTACTGGCATGAATTCATATATGAAATTAGATTCCTAGCATTTGTCACTTTAGATGACTCAGTGGACATGGTGCTTGGAAGTTCTACATTAAGGGGCAGCACAGAACACTATCCCAGATGGATATCAACAGAGTATCAGAGCTCAAACCCCTTTGGAGATCATCAAACTTCCCAATCACCAATGAAAGAACTAATTCCTAGAGAGAAATGACTTAGCCAAAGTCACCCAAAGTTTATTGGTGGAGCTGAAAGTCCCAAACTGGATTTTTGCTACTATATCAAATTGCCCAGGAATTACACCAATGAGTTAGAGAAAAGAAGAAAAAGGGATAAGAGAGTACTGATAATAATGTTTGCCTACGCTATCCCTAACTGCTGCCTTACTGTGCTTCCCAACTTCTGCTCTGATTTTACCTAAACCCAAAGAAGGGTGGGTGCAGAAACAATAAAGAATCCCAGACGTTCAGCAGAGTAGTAATCCTCCACTTGTCCCCCTCTCCTGAACATGATAAATACACTTAACTATGGAACTTTGATGACCCGCTCACACCAACAAAATGACTCAAACTGCTTTGCCTTAAAGCATAAATCTGCTTTAAAGTTAAATCTGCTTCCTCTCTCATATTAAAAATGCCACACTAGGCCAGCCACCGTGGCTTATGCCTATAATCCCAGCATTTTGGGAGGCTAAAGCAGGAGGATTACTTGAGATCGGGAGTTCACACATCATAGCAACACACTGTCTCTTTTTTGAAAATTAAAAAATTAGCACAGCATGATGGCCTATCATCCCAGCACTTTTGGAGGCTGAGGCAGGAGGATCACTTGAGCCTAGAAGTTTGAGGCTGAGTGAGCTATGATCATGCCACTGCACTCCAGCCTCGATGACAGAGTGGGACCAAAAAAAATTTCCACCTCCCCCACGAAAAAAAATATACATACCGTACTCCTGCTTTCTAAACCTCAATATCAGTCAACCTGTAGTCCCACTTCCTGCTCTAGGTTTTCAGTAATGGCTACATTCTTCAGAGGGACTATGTACCAGAAGAGTATCATCTAGAGACTCCTTGACTCATCATGCTCTCACCTCTCTTTCCCAGTTTTATCTATTCCAGTAGTCTCCAAAGTGCATACACACGTCCTAAAAGTATACTATGTAAATATACTGGGGTATATTTATTTATTTTAAATGTAAGAAAAACTAATCCTTACCTAGATTTAAATACAGATTGGCAGATTGAGTCTCTATGTCTTAATGTGCAACATCTAATATCAGAAGTATCATGGGTTAAAGAGAATAATTGTAGATAATATAATCTAGTTTTTGACTAAATTAACCCTGAACAAATGTCCAAGTGGTTTAAAATGATCCTTCCAAATAAACTATAGCTTAAGGATAATATTAATAATGTAGGCCTTGGCCGGGTTCGGTGGTTCACACCTGTAATCCTAGCACTTTGGGAGGCTGAGGTAGGTGGATCACCTGAGGTCAGGGATTTGAGACCAGGTAGGCCAACATGGCAAAATCCCATCTCTACTAAAAATACAAAAACTAGCCGGCATGGTGGCACATGCTTGTAGTCCCAGCTACTCAGGAGGCTGAGGCAAGAAGGGTCGCTTGGGCCTGGGAGGCAGAGGTTGCGGTGAGCCGAGATCGCACCACTGCACTCCAGCCTAGACGATAGAGTGAGACTCTGTCTCAAAAGAATAAATAAATAAATAATAATGTAAGCCTTAATGATAACAAGACCATGACCAAGCTGACATTTGTACTACCAGTAGTAGCTCAATAGCAGGCATATTACAGGATAGAAATAATGATGATCCATACATATCTGACCAAAAAAATAGGCCAAAATTTGTTTAATTATCAAGAAGACAATTTGAGATAGAGATTTATATCTAGTATTATTTACAGTGTATTTGGCCCTATTGTACTTTCAGATATTAAATAATATGAACCCTTTACAATCAGCAAGACATTTAAAAACTAAGCACATCAATATAAATGTATATTGCTGCGATTTTTCCAACAATGTTTAAAATCATACCCAATGCTCAAACAGTATTTTGCAAAATTTCACCAAACTTAAATGTTTTGAAAGGTCTTCTTAAGTTCTTTTATAGAAAATAAAAAGTTACATGCTATCAGAAGAGTACTTGTTCTTTCTGCGGCTATAAAAAAAAATTAAAATAATTCACAAAAAATAATATTCACAACAAACTTAAATACATTCCCTTAATTAAAAATCAGCACTGCATAATGCACAACTCTGGAGTCACCATTTACCTACAACGCAGTGTGAATTATGTCTTCTGGGGTTGTATAATAGATAGTGCCCAAATGTTGAAAGACACATAGAAAACTTGGCTGAAAATTTGCAAAAAGAAATGTCATATAGGATGCTTGCTTTTCAGAGGAATGAATGTACATATTTCTCAACATGCCTCAGTTTATGTTTGATAGGCAAAGGGCTAATTTTTAGTGAGCCACTTAAATATGTACCAGGAAAGATTCTATCTCAACAAATTCCCTTTTTTTTTTTAAGACAAAGAAATTTTTAAGGAAAACTAAGAATTTAACAAAATTCTTTCTATACATTTGCATACTGAACTAAAGGAACAGAGGGATAAGATTACAGAGATAGTACCATAGTACCATGGACTTCACTATGTCTTTCACAATCAAGCAATTGTAGCAAATATCGAAGCCTAGTGCTACATAATAACGGAATTACTTTTAAAAATAGGTTTATAAGATAAATGAATAAAGAAAATGTGGTACATATACACAAGGAGTACTATTTAGCCAAAAAATGAATGAGATCCTGTCATTTGTAACAGCACGAATGGAACTGGAGGTCATAATATTCAGTGAAATAAGCCAGGCACAAAAGACAAACTTCATATGTTACCACTCACATGTAGGAGCTAAAAAAATTGAAACAATTGAACTCATGAAGATGAAGAGTAGAATGATTGTTCCCAGAGGCTGGGAAGGGTAGTCAGGGAGGTGGGCAAGTGGATATGGTTAATGGTACAAAAATATAGATAGATCTAGTATTTGATGGCACAACAGGGTGATACAGTCAACAATAATTAATCATACATTTTTAAATAACTAAAGTATAATTGGACTGTTTGTAATACAAAGAAAGAAAAAATTATTGAGGTGATAGATACCTCATTTACCTTGATATGATTATTATGCAATGTATGCCTATATCGAAATATCCACGTACCATATAAATATATACACCTATGTAGCCACAAAAATTAATTTTAAAGAGGCCTATAAACCATAGTAAAATCTTTATAATGCTTTGAAGTGAGAAAGGGGATAAACATGAGAATTGTTTGCACCATCCAGCAGTTCCATTGCTTATCTTATGGCAGTTTCCCAAACCTGAGAATAAGTTTTAAAAAAAAAAACACATGTGCTAAACATTTATGTGATGACAAGAAGCTGTGAGTATATGTTACCAAACACATAGACTAGACAAATGGACGGACAGATAGATAGACTTCAGAAAGATAATTAGGTATATACATACAAACATAGAAGCAAACAAACTAACTTAATCTGTTCTTCAAGACAAAGGTGATATTTTATCAAATGAGAAGGTAAATCCTTTTCCAAACTGATTTATGTTATGAAAGAATATTTTGAAAACACGTTTGGAAATGACTCCATCATAGTGTGATATTTGTTTCCAAAACTTCTATGCTATCACCTACAAAAATTTTCATCTATTTTCAATTTAAAAATTGGTAACAGAATATTCTAACCTATTTAGTGATGTTCCAAAAAGTTTCAGTGGGTTTTGAGTCCATATATTAAAAAATATAAAAATGCTATACCTTCAACGTCACTGGCAAAAACAATGTCAGGGAAGACAGAGGCTACTATCCGAATTTTAACAAAATTCTTTACATACATTTGTATATAATTAATTTATGCAGTCAATGACTTTCTTCTCCCATTTGCATCTATTTTTCTTTCTGAAATATCATTTTCAGCTGTGGCAGCATTAAAGCCATGTACCAAAGTAAAATGAACTTAAAATCAGATCTTTAAATCGCCATCCAACAGTATTACACTGAGACTTTTAAAAATAACAAAGTATATTCGATTATAGGATTTGGGGGACCACAATTTGTTTTAAAATATTATTTCATCTATATAGCTTTCTTTTATTCAATACCTACCTACGAACATGTTTATAGCATGTATTAGCAAAATAGTACATGTTTAAATTTTGAGATACATATGTACATGTTATTAGGGCTCATGAGCGAAGTTTTCCTAAGGGTGTGCTCTATCCAAAATGTGGCAACCACTATTCTGTCAGAAGTTCTCCCAAACAAACCTTAAAATTGTCTTGCCAGAGGAATTTTCCAGACTCACCCTTACCAACAATACTCTCCTGCTGCACTTAGGCTATCTAGAATACCTAAGAACTCTATTTCCTCTCCATGAATATACTAAGTTATGCCCCTTTGACCTCAGGTACTAAAAATGTTTCCTACATTCACTCCAATCAAGCAGGGAATATACCAGCTATAGGTTACTATGTGATAACACTGAAACAAGCATTTTGTTAATTATCAAAGATATTTACTTTTAAGATGCACTAGCAATATACATATTGCTTAAATACATATATTAAATAGAGAGTTCATTTGGGACAAGTTAGAATGACCATATAATTTAATTACTCTCTTACTAAATTTAACAAAATCATATTTCTGTCTTTTAAATTATCTCAGATATAAATTTGTTAAATAAGCAAAATTAGTATCTATATAAGCATAGCCTCATAAAATGTAAAGAACGTTGATACAAATGTCCTATTTTATTGGTATTTAAATTGCAGAAACTAGCATATGTATGAATCAAAAAAGAAGAGTAACGGCCCAAAGATGTGAAAGTAGTGCTAAGACAATGCAGAAGAATGTGGCAAGGCTAATGAAAATCCTCTTTACAAGAGTTCCCCTTCATTCTAGGCCTCAGAGAATCCCTGCAAATAATATTCTGAGGAACATGATTAGCTCATTGAAACAAAAACAAAACAAAACAGCTAAGCATAAGAGAAAATAAGGTGCCTTGAGCAAGAATCTTAAGAAAAAGCAGAGGCCAGCTATGGCTCTCGGTACTGAAATTATAGATACTGGAGTTATCAGTAAGCAAATAAATAGGTTAAAAAAAATAAAAGATAAGCTTAAAGTACATATAGATATTTCTATATCTGTCTATAAAGATTACCTCGCCAATTTGAAAAAAATTTGAATACCCAAAATGAAAAATATGATAAAATTTAAATTTCAAAGGATAAGTTTAATAGCACATTAAATAGGGCTGATAAGAACAAGTGGCAAAGGGCAGTCAGTTATAAAAATAGGGGAGTGTCCACCATCTTCCCAACAACCTTTTCTACTCAGGATGATCCATGACAAATGAGTAATGGAATACTTTTTATAAACAGGGATGGATTTTGAGTGTTATCGATGATGATGGTCAGCTTTGAACACAGTGTAAAAGTAAAGACACCAAAACCATTATTTCTAGACTATATCTTTGGCTTTGATCACCTTTATAATGAGTAAGTATCCCTGCTTATTTAAAGGATGGGAAGAATGTTGAACAAATCAAAATCCACCTTTAGGGAAAAAAAATCAGAACGCTTACAATATACGTTAGAAGTTTCTTCCCAAGTATTTAATTATATCATTCTCTTTTATATGAAAATGAATGCAAAGGGCATAAAGTGATATTTTTGTACTGTAATCAGACTTTCATAGAAAAATAACAACCAAGCACTTATTATGAACCAAACAAGGTACTAAGTGTTTTATGCACATCATCTTCTCAACTCTCACAATATTTTAGGAAGAAGGCATTAATATTCTCATTTAACACTTACGGAAATAGATTCAGAGAGGATAAATAAATTGTAAATGGTAGAACAAAATTTGATCCCAGGGGTGCTGATTCAAAAGCCCAAGCTCTTAACACCTAAAACAGTATTGTTTTATACAAATAAATTCAGAATTTAAAAAGAAAAAAATTCATGTACAATATAAATGGGCATATTTTTATATACTCTATTTACATAGCTCCTGATAACACTGATGAACTTTCCATGTAGATATAACAAAGAAATCAAACACAAAACTTCACAACTTAGACAAAGCTAATTACGAATCCTTTGGAAAACAGCCCAAGGTGTCATAATTAAAAGTCAAGCTGTTTCTCATCCTTTCCCTGTCATGCCCTACATAAGAATATGAGTCTCTAAGTTCACCAGTTCTACCCAACACAGGTTGTTTAGGTATATACATATATGTGTGTATGTGTGTGTGTATATATATATATAACTCAAATAATATATATAACTCAAATAATATATATATCTTACAGAAAATAAACCTGTTACAAAATGCCACACAATTTAGAACACAAAAGTCAATAGTATTCAGTGTACATGCGCCTGCATTAGCATAGCTGTAAAATTACACAAACCTACACAAAAACTACAAATGGACGCATTATCTGGACTTACTATTAATCTGTAAACATTTAAAGAATTTGATACCAGAAAAGCTGGCAATTTCCCTTCAAATGCCTTTAAGGGTTCCAAGATTAAAATCCTTTTTTAAACCTCAATATATCTACTTTCGTTGTGCATCGTTGTAGTGGGAAAGGAGTACAGCTAAGAAATTTTACAACAATAAAATTTTCCTTCCGTATGTATTTAGGTCTCCAGAGTCAAGGGTAAAAAATGTTCCTGAGACTCCGTTGATTAATATGCTGTGTTCCAAGTTATTTAAACTTTGTTCAGCTGCTATATTATTTCAATTTTTATTTTCTTTTTGTTTTGGTTTTTGCTTCTTTAATTAAAGAACTTAATTGAAAATCTTAAAGGAAGATGTTACTTAAATATGATGCTTTTAGCATCATAACTAATTTAATAAGACTAAGAGGATGTTTTTAAACTGTTTTCTATAACTTTCACCACTTTTTCCCCCTCCTTTACTCAATTTCAGAACCTTTCTTTTTAATGTAGAGGTTTCATCATTTTGTTCACAGCATTACCAACAATGGAAGTCTCCAGGATGCCAAAGCAGTGGTGAGGAAAATATGTTAAAGCCATTGTACACCAGGGCCATAGCTTCTGTAGCCTATGTGACCACCAATCTCTTTTCAGAAAGTGATTATGTCACAGTCATATAAGCTGCAAAACTCAGTAAGTGTGTTTACCTTGGAGAAACAAGTTATTAAACACCAGAGAGCATCCAAACTAAAAATATATAAGAAGGGCTGCTGGCTCAGAGAAAAGGTATTCAAAAGTTATTAGAAAACATGAGTTTCTAGATGACAAAATTAGGTGGGCATGATGGCTCCACCTATAATCTTAGCACTTTGGAAGCCCAAAGCAGGAGGAACACTTGAGGCCAGAAGTTCAAAACCAGTCTGGGCAACAGGGTGAGATCGCACCTCTACCAAAAAAAAAAAAAAAAAAAAAAAAAAAAAAAAAAAATTAGCCAGGCCTGGTGGTAGACTTCTATAGTACCAGTTACTCAGGAGACTGAGGCAGAAGGATTGCTTGAGGCCAGGAGTGGCTGCAGTGAGCCATGACTGTACCACTGTACTCCAGCCTGCACAACAGAGCAAGACCCCATCTCTTAAAAACACTAACAAACAGAAAGCTTAAAAAAACAAAAAAACTAATAAATGGATTTATCATCCCTATTGGAAAGTTATCAGGAGTAGATAGGGTTGACTGCTGCTATTGCTGCTTCTGCCACTACTGCTGTTTCATGATCATCATTGTATAATCATAATTTGTGTTTCTTCTAAAAACCTCAAATCATCACCCTGAGGATTAATTTATTTTCATATTATCTCTCAATAAAAAAGAAGTTATGATAGATATCAACTTTACCATTGGAAAAATTTCATTATAAATATGAAGCCCCTAAAGATCAGCAACACATAAGGGAAACAGAAATAACACCTAGATCTAAAAGCTTTCAGACACAGCTCTTTCTCTAAGATCATGCTTGTCCATTTTCTAAAAGTGTATTACAGCATAAGATATAAGATTTTATTAACTCACAGCCCTGATCATCAGTTCATATATTAATAAGCCACTTACTGTAATTTTCATACTTAATTGACATATTTGAAGGAAAGTAACAATTTGAAAGATTCCTCTGTACCTTAAAATGCATTCACAATGTTCCTGACCACAAAACTGATCTAAGAAAGAGATGTGCAGTGGCTAAGCTGCTGGGTTATGTCCATATCACATTCATGACAGACACAGCCTTTCTAGGAATCACAAAAAAACATGTACGAGACATTTCAGTGTCAGATCTACAGAAAAGCTAGTTATACTATCAAATGTTCCCCCATGTTCAGTGTTCTTTAGGATGTTACCTAAAGCCAGTGCCTCATCATCCTTTAAGTCACAGATCAAAGGCCATCTTTTACAAGATTTCCCTGACACAGGTACTTCTGCTCTTATACATAACACCATTATAGTAATTAGCACTGTATAGAATCACCTGTATGCATACCTCTTCACTAGTACCATGCATTTTCATCTTTAAAATTATATAATCAAGTGCTTCTCAGCCTTTTCACCATCAAGGATTCTTTTATTAATTCTCCCTCATGACCCCCATATTTTGAAAGATCGTTTTCTATCAAACTTGCCACACTTATAATAGTTAAGTAATTTTCTAATTTGTATTAATCAAAGACATATAGAACTGATGTTTAATGCTTCTGATCAGCATGGTATTATTCTTTTACATTGGTGTATGGGAAATGCAGCAATAATTTGGCTCTGGAAGTAAGTTTGAAAATACAATAAATGAGCACTGACCTTACATCAAAGAAATTAGAAAACAAGAGGGCCAAAAAAGCCAGTTCTAGTTTATAACATACAAGCTTTGTTTGGAGTGAGTAATATCCTGAAGCAAAACCCAACTGAAACATTGATTCATATCAAGTAGAAAGTTAGTATGACTTGTAAGTTTATCTACTTCACATGCCTTTTACTGAATGAGGCAATGAATATGAAAGCACTTTAAAGGCTGAGGAGTTCTACAAATATAAGAGAATTAAGAGCCTTTCTCATGCCATAGTTCTTGTACTGATTATACGACTATTGTCAGTTTACCCTAAAACAGTTGTCCAGAACTGTTCTACCCACTTATGTATATATATAGCATCTTCAAACTTAATCTTTCTAACAACCCATGGAATAAATTATATCACCATCCCTATGTTTAAAATTAGAAAACTGAGATTTGGAAAGGTTACATTACTTTTCCGAGGTCACACAATTAGTTTAGAAAATAAAGCAAAAAGAAATATTCAAAAAAATCAAAATTGGAAGTTTAATTTTGGTCTTCACACATATAGGTCTATCATTCAAATGAAGAAAACTGTCTGCTTTCATTTTTTCTTAAAATGAAAGCAAGAGAAAACAGATTGAGATCTGTATATTTGACACAAAGAAATTCCTGGTGTTAATCATTGATACATATAACCAAAGATTATAAAATCTCCTCTTGGCAGGCTTTCAAAATAAAGAGAGCTTCTTAACTGATTAGAATGGAGAAAGAGTGATCAATACTATATGACAATGACAAATGAAATTACCTTTCAAAATCTCTTCTAGGCCTTAGAATTGTAGTTTTATCAAATTTGAGAAGTTGAACATGTAAACTCTACATTTAGTCACTACTCTATTCCAGGTCTTCCAGACCATAGATTAATTCTCCTTTCAAGGAGAGAAAGTTAAGAACCTATATTGCTATTTCTATTTTATATAACATGAAAAGAAGCAAGTTATGTAACTTCCCGAAGATTACATAGCAATTATGTAGTAAAGCTGGAATGGGAAGCCAGATCCAGATAGTTGTAAGTGTAGAACTACCACTTCAACCGTAATAGATAACATGTATTAAATGTTTATTTTATACCAATCCCTCAGCTTAGTGCTTTACAGTCATTTATTTCATGTAATCCTCACAACACTACGATGTAGATATTATTATTATTCCCATTTTATAGATAAGGAAACTGAGGCTTAGGGATTATACCGTGAATATACTGGGAGAAGAGCTGACTTAGCATACACAGAAGGTTCAATGCCCATGAACAGAGTTGGAAATTATTTCTGAGAAAATAAAAATATTCGTGACCTTCTATATTCCTTCCCAAGAAAAAACAATGAACTACTCTCTCTTAGCTGTGGGCATTCTTACTCAGTTCTATAAATAACCTGGTTAGCATCAAGACAATCACACCTAGGTTTCCCCACCTACCAAATATGAAAATCTTCAGAAGAAGAGAAAATCTTTAAAAAGTAAAGACTCATGGCTTCAAAAATGCTCTTCAGGGTGTCTAGAACTTAGTAAGTGTTCACATTATTAAATGACCTATTTGTAAAGTATAATATGTAGCATTTGCAACTGTGCCCGAGAAGGAGTATGCTCTTTTAAAAAAATCTGTTGCATTTCCCTTTTTCTACATATTGGGCTTGTGCAGCCTTGGAAAGTGAAGCATCTTTAATTTTCTTTGTCTAATTTTAAAGAGCTACTTTTCAAAAAGCAAAGAAATTGTGCTCGGTGAAGTCAAAATCACAAACAGCATAAAGTCCCTTCTGCTTTTTTACATTTGAATAGATATATTAAAGATAGACAATTCATCTCTTTTTAAGATGACTAGAAACAACAAATTATTGAAGGTAGCAAGGATAACAGATGATTTCAAAGGTTATCATGGGAGATTTTTCTGAGAAGAAAGAGATCAAGAGAGAACCGAGAGAACATAGAATGTTTGTATACACTCTTATATGTACATCATATAGTGCACTTTGAATTTATCTTATATTTATTATGCCTATTTATACATATCATCATTGAAGAGCATCAAATAAATATGCTTAAGTAATTTGATTTAAAATAGTTAAAACACACAAAACTCTTAAAGGATTTAATAATATCACATTAGGCTTCTTCAATACATGGTGCTTCAATCTAGAGAAATCTTTAGAAGGCTTTATAGACCATGGGAGCTTAGTAAATAAAATACATCAATGAATTCCTCACCACATGCACAACAACGAAGTGTTCGTAGAAAGAGAGCAAATACAGAAATAGAAAAGCCAGAAAATTACAGAGCAGCAAATTGAAATTGGTCACCAAAGATGCAAAAATTTCTAAAATGTATACAACATGCGACTACCAATTGTTAGATTCTGTATTTAACTATTTTATCTCCAAATAATTGCAGGCTAAAATATTAATTCAGTTCTTTACAAACAAAATCAAACATCCCCCTATAAATGGAAAGAGATAACTCTTTAGATAAATACAAAGATTTCTATAATTTCAAATGATTGTTGTTCACCTGAAGTATCATGAAAGAGAATGCCACTACACATTTTCATGCTATTTAAATGAAAAGGAACATTTCATAATTTTTCTTTAAGGATCTTAAAAAGGATTTTTTTCTAATATATGTATTGTGCAAATTTGTGAGGATTACTAAATATATTAGCATTATAAAGTAGAAATAAGTAAGCAGTTGATTTTTAATGTGGTTTATTAGTTTATAATAGATTACAGCATCTACAATTAACCTCAGAAAATAACTCACATCTTTCCTAAAAATGAAAGTTTTTTTAGTGAATAATAAAATATGAGTGATATATTAGGGGTCTTAGAGGAGCAAGAAGAGATTCTGAATATAAACAAGCCATCATTCTGGTAAAAAGAAATACAAACAAGAAGAATAAAAATAGTTGATGCACAAAAGCCATAATGAGGGGGTAGCTCAAAAAATAACTTCTACTTTGAATGGTTTGGATGAAATACAAATTATCCACAGAAAAGTGTGGACTAGCATAAATGTTTGTACAAAATTATAAGTGTATTTCAAGAAGTATGCAAGAGGCAACCGCCTGCATGATGCACAAGGTCCCAGCAATGCTCTGCTTAAGTGCTAGTGCACAGAGTCCAAACCACTGCATTTTAATTACCATGCAGCTTCAGATATATTGCCTTTGATATGGAAATGTTCTTGTTCTCTCATCTTCACATATGGTCTCATGCACAGAAATCTTTATCTGATTCATAAAAAATAAACTAGAATCCAATCTCAACACCTGACCTCAGTGCTTAGAAGTTTTTTACTAAGCATGGTATCACTATAAAAAGAATGGCTAATATTGGTGTAAAGTTGGATATTTTGAGCAAAGATATGAAGGATTTGCAGTTAGGAACTGAATCGATACTGGTTCTCTGAGGTTTTAGGGTTTCATGTTCCCTTTTTTAAGACTACCACAGATTTGAGGAAAAACAGACCAGCACTCTTTTTTGGAGCTGAAAGAGTCTGCAGTAGATTTAAATGATATTCCATTTACACCCTCCACCCACATTCTTCAATTGATATTTCTATCCAAACTATTACTATGAATACTTAAAACTTGAAAAGCTCTATCAAAAACCATATGCAAATTTTGAACTATTTCCAGTTCATTTAAATGTTTAAACAAAATAATTAACTGAAAAGCTTTTACCCTTTTCCACAGAACAAGGAAAAAAAAACACTTTTGTGTGAATAAACAGTGAATATATAATGAAAGGATGATGAAAGTTTCTGATACAACACTCACCAAAACAATAAGTTTTCGGATCACAGTTGAAGAACTTCAAGCCAAAAGGATATGCTACATATTTAAAATGGGCTTACAGTAATAAAAATTGCTTTTCCTTCAGTATATCAGAGCACTAGGATTTTTACTTGAATGTTGAGATTCAGGGCATAATCAATAGAAAATGTACAGTGAGAATGAATACAGTCAGAATGAAAATGTTCTAATACCTTATTTTTCCTTATTAGAAAAAAATAATAGAGAGGCATGTTTCTTAAGAAGCAATCCAAACCCAACAATAGTCCATTGCTTCCTCTAAACAGCAGTGAATGTTTGTTCATTTTTAGCAGATTTCTATAATAAAATCTGTTCTCATTAAATCTTATATACCTATATAACTTGATTAATTTTTTAATGGTAATATGGCCTATCTAACCTCATGACAGCAGATAATACATCCCAACTGCAAATCATCTTGCTGTAAGTTATCTGTGTTTTATCATTTCTAGTACCTGTCTGTGCCTGATATGGTATTCTCAGACACATTAGCTTGATGGAATGTTTCACCTGACTTCAAAAACATCAATTGATATATAGGCATCCCTAAACTATATTAAAACAAATAGCTCTTAGATAAACTAAAATTTTTGGTTTTCTGTTCTGTACTTTCATAGACTGTTGCTTGTAAATAGTGAAAAATATATGTATGTATGAATTCTCTCACTAACAAGAGAGAGAGTTTCAAATATGGAAAGAGATACATAACCAAACAGAACAGAAAAGCATAGAAAATATTAAAAGTAGGGGTTAAAGCCAACATATATTATCTTGTTCAAAAGAAAGTTCATTTATTGCAGTACCTATTGTACTTTCAAATATGGAAAGAGATACATAACTAAACAAAACAGAAAAGCATAGAAAATATTAAAAGTAGGGGTTAAAGCCAACATATATTATCTTATTCAAAAGAAAATGCATTTATTCCAGTACCTATTGTACTAATATTGTACCTATTGAAAAAAAGTTATTCAAAAGTCACTAATACCTTCAATACAAGATAGATATGTGCAGCAAATTCATCAGTGACCAATATCTAAATAATTCCTAAAAGAGGTCAAATAGAAACAGACATAAAATCTCAATAATGCCATCAAAATTTATCATTTATGGTTTTACAGTAATATGTTTTAAATCATTATAAAAGAAAGATTTGCCAGTTATGTTAATATATCATACATATATGCTTTTTCCCTAAAATGAAAAATATCTGTTGTTTTCTGCTACTATTGAAAAAATGCCCAACAGACAATATAATATTCCTATTTAATCTCATTTTTTCTAGGCATTCAGTTACCAAATCCATTATAGTATCAGTTTAAGGTATAGTACTTGATACTGTTTTATTAATATTTTTATATTTGTCTTTGTAATATAATGTTGTATTGTAGTGACACAAAATATTATTATAGGACTTTATATCACGATCCATAATAAAGAACTCAATTTTTTGTACATTTTAAGAAATAGATATATAGTAAGAGAAAGTTCCTTCTCATAACTTCCAAAACAACAAATAAAAGCAACAATAAACAGGATAAACAATAAACAAAAAGCTATCTAGTTTTGCCACTGGAACTGAAGAAATATGGTGGAAAAGAGAAGAGAAGGGAGGTGTTGGAAGTACATGAGAAGAGCAACAGAGGATGTCAGTATGTCCTTCGAATTAATGCCCTGGTACTTGATATCTGGATCCTGGTTACTTACTATCTTTGATCTTAAATTAGACCTAATAATGCTTTCAGAGTTTGAAAGATTTTTTTTTTTTTTGGTTGTTCGCTTTTTTTTATTTTTTTAAGAGTAGGAACAATTTCTCTGGACTTATGGGGTTTTCAAGAACGTAGGAGGAAAAAAATTTACATGTCATTTGGCCTACTGCCCATGTGTTCACATATGTGTATTCAAGAAGATACTTTCAAAGCTGCACAGAAGATACATAAATCAGTCATAACTTTTCTCTTATTATAAGAAAATGAAATATTTCATCCGTTCAATAAGAAGAAAATACAACTTAATAAACTGTGTCCCTATTTCCCACAAAGAAACGTGCACTCTTGCTACCATAGAAAAGCTAACCCTGGGCTTGGCTCAGTGGCTCACACCTGTAATCCCAGCACTTTGAGAAGTTGAGGTGGGTGGATCACCTGAGGTCAGGAGTTCAAGACATGGTGAAACTCCGTCTCTACAAAAATACAAAAATTAGCTGGGCGTGGTGGTGTGCGCCTGTTATCTCAGCTACTCAGGAGGCTGAGGCGGAAGAATCGCTTGAACCCGGGAAGCGGAGGTTGCAGTGAGCGGAGATTGTGTCACTGCACTCCAGCCTGGGCGACAGAGCGAGACTCCGTCTCAAAAAGAAAAAAGAAAGAAAAGCTAACCCTGCCCCACTAAACTTGTGAAAGGTTTGGGATGTTTGCTTGTTTCTTTGTTTTGAAATAAAAAAGAATCCTCTAGTAGGTATAACGCATATGTGAGTGGTCTAGAAACAAGAGGAGGAGGAAGACTGATGCAAATGCCTAATGCTGAGTGTTGAATTCCAGAGTAACTGCACAGGGTGACAGAGGGAAAATCATGTTCACGGCTGCAGAAATCTGGTCTCTGCCAGAGAGTGCAAGCTAAAGCAAACCTGAGACTGGGATCAGGGAAGCTAGGTAGGAAGCTCAAGCAACAAGCTGGGCAGAGAGAACAAGGCGCTGCTCCTAAGAACACCAGGCCGAACAAGAGTGAGACAGTGAGACAGGGAAAGACAGCAGATCTGCCCAGGCTTTCCCACAGTGATCACTAGCAGCCCCAAGCGGCTAGGCCTGGAGGGGGAAACCAGAAGCTGCAATCAGAGCGCAGATACTAACTTTCTGAGAAACCTTTGGGAGTGGGGGCTGGAGGGAGCGCACAGACAGGTGAACAATCCAACCTAGAAGCCTGAAGTCCCTACCCAAGCTAGGACATACAATGCCAAGCCTGGGGTGGTCTTACTGGGTTGGTGAGACACAGGGGCACTAGCAGCCCTTTCCCACGGGTGGGGTGTGAAGAATAGGTATGTTGCCAGATTTTCTCTGCATCTCCTTTCCCCATTCAGTCTGCACTCTGCACTGTTGTTCAGTACCCCTCTTACCAATAGTTCCTCAACAGCCGAAAAACAAGAAGATAAAATAGGAAGAGAAGAAAAGAGAAAAAAATCCAAGACAAGGCTACACTGTCACATTCTTCTCAGTCACGGCCTCCCGAGGCTGCCCTGGCCGGTTCGGCCCTCCCTCGGGAATCCTGGAACCCAGAACGGAGCTGAGCGGACCGGGTCAGCCAAGCCCGTGCCTGCGGGCCTCGGGGACGAGGTGCTGAGTGCGCAGGCTAATTATACATGTGGCATTTGGGCAGCCGACTGTCCAGTGACACCTTACCTTATGAGGAAACGTCAACCCCAGCAACTGTTCAAAACAAAATGCCATTGCGGGATCAGCTTCGCCGGCCCTTGGCCCGTTCAGGATTGCTTTTCCCACAGCCTCTCACACTTAGCGTAAGAATGCGGCCTAGGGAGGCCAGCCGTGGGCGGGCGGGATGGCCAGGGTGGGGGGGACAGGCAGGGCAGGCCTTGCCAGGTGTCCGTCCTGTCCCCCCTCGCCAAGGACCAGCTCGCAGACGCGACCACTTAACCTTTTTTATTCACCAAACCCACCTCCTAGAAATAGACTGGGCGGGGCTGGGTGTCCGTTCTCCTCGGGACCCGGGGAAAAATCTGGGCATGTGACTAGAAAGGGCAGGAGACAGAAGACCCTGGTGGGCGGGAGTGGCGAGGCCCTCTCTCATCTCTACTCCCCCAAGCTGCTGGCTTGGCCGCCCAGCCAGGGCCGAAGCCCGGCCGCAGGAGTACGCGGCGGGCACCGGCGCCCGGGACGCGGACGTCATCCGAGCGCCCATTGACAGTGCAGCGGGAGGTCCGGCGCCCAGCCCAGTTTGCCGCAAAGACGGCTTCGGGCAACCTCGAACCCTAAACTTCAAGCGCGGCCCTCACCGGGTCTCACACACAAAAGCAGTCCAGGACAGCCCATCTCGCTAACAGCCCAGCCCCGCCAGTTCAGTCGAAGACTTATTTTTAGTTCCCAAATAGAGACCACGTTCAATATCTGGCGATTCACACAAAACAAAGTTTTCAAACTTGGTCAGCCTAAGACAGCGTAAATAAAACTCAAAACACGTTGGCGACAGCCACCTTTTTATCTGCTCCGAACACACCACTTCTTTTTATCTTAAAGCTCGGTGGAGCGCCCGGGAAGCAGCCCGGCACAGAGCTAATCTGTTCTCAGCAGCCCCGGGCCGCTCCTCTAGGCGTCCGAGCACACAACCCCAGCAGCCTTTGCACAACCCCTTTCCCTTCTCTGTCCGGCCCTTTAAGGGAGAAGGAAAAAAGCAGCTCCCGCGGGAGCGGCCGGGCTCTGGCTGGGCCCCGGAGCGGGTGGCAGCACCGCCCCCTGCCCTCGGCCGAGCCCCGGTGCAGCGGACCTCGTCTGGGGTTGCAAGGGAACAGCGGGCGGCGGGGCCCGGGCAGGACGCCGAGGGCGCCGGCTGGGCTCAGGAACGCGGGGCGGGGAAGAAACGTGCCGGGGACCGTGCGCTCGGCCGGCGGACTCCGTGGCGAAGTCCGCGCCCTGTGGGGCTGCGCTACCTCTCACCCCTGCTCCCGCCAGGTCAGGCACCACTGCCCTCGCGGTCAGGGTAAAGAAGACCACAGATTAGTTGGCACTTGGATTTCGGATGGGCTTGGAATTTGATGTGTTTATTCCTGAAAAGATCATTAAAGAGTGCTGTCCAAAAACGGGGGGAGGGGAAGGAAGGGAGAAAAGCGGAGGTAGCCGGAGGCAACTCGTGCGGCGTCGGGAGAAAGCTGCGGCGGAGCGGCTGTGGGGTGAGGATGGGAGGAGGGAGCGCACGCGTTTTCTAGCGACCCGGGTTTTCTTTATGAACTCCTCCGAGTAAACTTCATCCCGGCGAGCGAGCGGCGGAGATTCCTCGACTCCCGCCCGCCCTCGGCCAGCGTCAACCCCACAAACAGCCAGTTTCCAAACCGAAATGGGGGTGGGGTGGGGGTAGCGTTAAGAAGCCCAGCAGCTCAGCGGGTCCTCCCGACCTCCCGCACCCAGAGCCTGGCTGACGCGGAAGCGCTCCGAACACTGTGGCGTCGCAGTCACACAGCGAATCAACCCAACACTTTTCAAGAAAACAAAATATTTGCTTCGAAACTTACTTTGCATTTAGTCTCTATTCTTTGGGGGATGCGGTTTAGGTCGGCTCGCAAGGGAAGCCCGTTTTGTCCAGGTTGGATATTGTCTACTTATGGATCAGCCCTTGGATGAGGGTTTATTTTAATTTATGGCTTATGCATTCTTTTAAGGTCGATTTACATGACCTCCGGCTACAACTAAGACAGCCGAGGAGGGCACTCCAGTCGTCAGTCGGCCAAACCCACAATTAAAACAGCCCTCCCCCTAGTCTCGGTGTGACTAGAGCTCTCCCCCGGGTAGGCTAGCTGTCTGCCTTTCTCTTTCTTACTCTCTTCTCTCTTCACTTCCCTTTTCTTTCTTTTTTTTTAATACATCTTTCTTTTTTTAGTACCGCGAAATAAGATGTGATATCAGTTTTTTTAGAAGTTTCAGTATAACTTTCTCTAAACCCAAGCCTGCAGCGGTAACAGGAGATACGGCGCTCACAAAGCCCTCAGGATGTTGCCCTCTTGTGGACACAGAGGGCATTACCGCCCAGCGGTCCCATCTGAACCTTCAAAGCCGACGCGCATTTGCTTACACAGAACGAGGGGGGATGACTACACACGCCGCCACACAAGCTTCCTCTATCACACACTTGCGCGAACTTCAATGAAATACCTACCTCAAACTTCACGGAGACTTACAAATTCATTCTCTAAGCCACCTGACTTCTTTTTCACAACATTCCCAATTATATACATTAGAATATCTATGTGGAGAAGCGGAGGTGGAGGAGTGAGGTGGGCCGAGAGGGCAGACAGATTTCCGGACGAATACTTAGGATGGCGATAACAGCTTTCTGTTGTCAAAGGTTGCGTTGTGTCCCTGTCCCTGCCCTTTTGCCTCAGAGTCCTACGCACAGTTATCTACGGCTACGTGTGTTTTCTCAGAGTGAATTTTTTAGGGGGGAGGTGAAGGGGAGAAAACCAGAAGCCCGCCAGGCAGATCTGTCACTGGCTCCGGAACAAGGCGCAACTCTGAGAGGGGGACGCATCCTTGGGATCCGCGCGTCCGCCCGCGAGCGGCGGGCGCCCGGGCCCCTTTCTCTCCCTCCACTCCCCCTCCGCGTCGGCCCCTCGGAGCACCCTCCTCCCGCTCCTCCTCCTCCTTTCCCCTCCCCAGGCAAGTACGCAAACCCGCCCCGGCCGGCCGGGCAGCCGGCGGCTCTCGGCCACCCGCGCCCTCTCAGGGCTCCGCTCACTCGGCTCTCGTCCCTCCGCCTGTCCTGCCCCAGCCCCTCGGTCCCAGCTCACAGAAACTAACCCTGGAGTGCCCGGAAGGGCAGGAGCGGAAGGCTCCGAGGGACGGCGGCCCGGCACTGAGCTCCTGCCCCCTGCCCCCTCTGGCGCCCCAACAGGTAGCTCACACAGCGGGCCGCTCGACCTGGCTCTGCCTCCCAAGCTCTCGAAATCGCTCGCTCCGTCCCGGTTACCTGGGCGGGCTCCAGGATGGTACCGCACGGGAGGGCTCCTTGTGCGCTGCGCCGCGGGAGTAAATGGCATTAAAGAAAAAGGGAAAGATACAAATAAAAAAAAATTAAAAGGAAGGGGAGTCGGTGCTAGGTCAATTGGCACAGCCCGGGGAGTAAGGGAACAGAACCCCCCAGCGGAGCGGCCGGCGCGGCCCGTTAACTCAAGTCTGCGGGGGTGTCCCGCCCCGGGTGGGGGCAGCGCAGAGCGGCAGAAGTTTGCCGCCGGGGTGCCAGGAGGTGCGCGCGGAGCGGGGTGACTAGGGGCTTCACCCTGGAACAAGTGAAGGCGATGGTTAGTGCTGTCAATCTTGGCAATCAGTGTGAGCGGCCATGTCGTAAGTATTCAAAGCATTTCCCGTCGTGCAACATCAGAAAGTGAGTGGCCAGGGCATTGATCTGAGCAAGGGAGAGGAGGCAGGGCTCCCCTCCCAGACAACACAGGCAAGACGAGACAAGAGGCGAGGGAGGCAGCGAGCCAGGCAGAGAAGCTGGGAGGGAGGAGGGCGGGCCAGGGGAAGAAGGAGGGGAGAGCGGGAGGCAAAGGCAAGACAGCCGCAATGAGAGAGGAGGGCAGAGAGACCGGCGAGACCAGAGGTTGGAATTGGAGAAAGCGCCTGAAAAGAGACGGTGAAACAACTATTATGATAGAACTGGAAGGAGACAAAAAAGAGAGAGAGTCGGGGTCAGAGGAGAATGCGGACAAGCACTAGGCGGGGGAGAGGCAGGCTGAGGGGAAAAGGACCATAAGAGCACTATTGGGGCTAGAGCTGCTGGGAGGAGGAGTCAAGAGAAAGGCAAACTGTAGCCGGGAAAAGGTAGGCAACGGGGCGGGGGGGCGGAGGAACAGGAGCAAACTGGAGAAAGTGAGGAAGTCAAATGGTAAAGGAAAATGTAGGAATGGTAGCTTGTGCTTTGGCAAAGTTAGGTGACAGAAGGAGGTATGGGCTGTATGTTAAGTTCTAAGAGATAGAACTGGACCACAAAAGTCAGTTGTGAGAGAAGGGAAACGGGCAGACCAGGGAGAAGACAAGAAGGGTGGATATTAGGTTGAACAATAAGAAGGATGAAGGAAAATGAAAAAGAGAAGCAGTCAAAAGAGAGAAAAGAAAGAGAGGAAGGAAGCAGAGATGAAAACACACCAGTTAGTAGGATCTCAGCAAATGGGGAAAGAGAAACATTTTAAACGATGGAGGAGGAGGCATTGAAAGAAAAAAAGTAAAAGAAATTCACACAGGATATTCCTAACATATGTAGGTGTCAGTGTTCTTGGGGACAATATGGATTATGTAGTTTATAGGTTCCAATTATTATAAATAACAGGACATGTACAAACCACCAAAGAAAAGTTATTATACTTTCACAACAATAAATAGAATAGTTCCACAATCGTTATATGGATAAGTCTGCATTGTATGGGATTGAGTGGGTGATATATGTATATTACCTCAACTTTGTAGAGGAAAAGATTTGGAGAAACAATTTCAAGATGGGTGGATTAAAGATTGTTGAAGATGAAAACAGTTTCAGTCACCCAGGATGACATATATAAATGCCTAAGTCATGTGTAGAAAATTATGTTAATAAAAGACGCCCCCCAAAAAAAAAGATTCCCTTTGATTCATGTGTAGGGTAGATTACAGATTTGAAGGTTATAGAATGTCATAAAAAAGCAGACACCTGGAACTTTATCTCAGTGCAAAAAAAAAAAAAGCTGGAGGACCAGGACAGGGAATAATCATGGTCTCACATAGTAGAGATGCAGAATATAAAAGATGAGAAAACTAGCTTTGATAGCAGCCCAGGGCTAACTAGAGGCAGTGTGGACAAGGTGAGGTTGGCCTGCCTTAAACCTGACCCAAAGAAATAGACTAGATTTGAGAAACCGAGGTCAGTGGCAAGTCAAAACTACATCAAGATAAAAGCTGGGAAAGAGATGCTGAAGCACCAGCATAACCTACAGAGATTTGTGAAGGAGAGATCCTTACTGTATAGAAACTGATATGAGATGGCCTCATTAAGACACTTCATTGAAAGGTACTTATGAAAGGACATATGGACCAGAAGAGAAGAGTCAGGAATGGTGACTAGAGAAATCAGAAAGTTGCACGGCAATCTAAAGTTGCCAACATGAGGAAGACCTCCCACATATGAAGTCATCAAAGATAAAGGGGACAAAGTCTCATCTCTATTACATTAACTTTGAAGAAAACAGAGACAGGATGCAAACACAGAAGATGGAACAAGCTGAGCTGTCGATCATATACTGCCTTTTTAAAGTATACTCCAGGTTTCTTTCATCTAAACTACAGATAAGAAAAAGACAGAGATAAGAGTCAAGATGAGCACCTAGGATCAGTGGGGCAGAAGGAACAGTATATGCTCCTGGCCCAGGAGGAAATACAATGCTTGGGGACTGTGAGTTAAACTGACTTGATGATTTTTGGGAGGAGGGTTAGTCCTCAGCAGGAAATCACGTGTCTCCACCACCCACAGTGACTTTCAGGACTGGAAAGTCTGTCTTTAGGCACCAGAGCCTGGAGGCCGAGAGGTAAGCCCTGGCACCTCGCTGGGCAGCTCTTAAAGGCCAGGGCTCCCAGAACTGCCTACTGGCCCTTTGACCTCTAAGGCCCAAGGGACAAGCTCAGACAGGTGTTTCTAGCCCAAACTGGAGTCAGATCTCCTCTGTGTGTGTAGGAGAGAAGTTGGGCCTGGAACAGAGCCTCACACTCCTCAACCGTCTGTCCTGGAACTCAACCACAAGGGCCAAAAAATGTCTCCAAAGCCTAAAGAGGTCTACCATTGAAGGACCTGTCCTAAATGCCTGCAGAGAGAAGAGGGGTGTAGATTAAGTCTCAAAGACCAAGTCCTCAGGAAAGAGCCACCTAGAGAGGTGAAACATCAGGGACCCAAAGGCTGGAGTGCGACTGGGTCCTCCAATTTGCTGCGACAAGTTTGGCTTTCCAAATACCAGTGCATCCGTCTTTTTAAATCACAGAGCACTTGGGGTTCTGGTGAGCAAGACTGACCCTGCCGACCAGATGCAGGCCGCTGGCGGGAGGCAAGAAGGAAAAGAAGGAGACATTATCAAGATCTCTGGCCTCCAAGGCCCTGATACGCAGCCCATGAACCTTCCGAAAAGGAACGGCAGAACCCCTTTTTAGATTTTATCTAATAAACTGATAGCAAAGTAAATTGATAAGGCGGAACCCGGAGCAACTAACAATATTGATCCCTAAAGAAAGGAAACTAAAATTTGGGGTCTTGATGCCGCACTTCAGGCTGTGCAAGGAGTGACACGTGGCCCTGGGGGCGGGGGTGCGAGATAAGAGTTTCCTCTAAAGCCTCGGGCGCTGGCTCTACCAAGCACTGGGAGAGGCGGAAAGCGCAGCAGCCCGCTAAAGTGCTGGGCTCTCCACCTACCTGGTCCGAACCGGCCTGCGGGCTCGGAGAAGTACCCGGAGGCGCAGAGGGCACCCAGGCACACCGTAGCCAGATCCAGGCACTCATAAGCTCACATCCCTTGTTAGAGCCCCACGCGACGAAGGAATCCCAGGCGCTGAGATGGGGGGAACCTGGGTAGGATGGAGGGGCGAGCGGGTGGGGCTGACTTACCTGCCCGCAACAGTCGCAGCCTCTGTGCTGTCCGAATGTCCCTGCGCACCGCAACCAGCAAAGGCAATTCGGCTTTGCTAACTTTGGCCTCGCACCTACAGAGAAGAGGCGCGAACTCGCAAAAGGAAAGGCGCGCACGGTCCCTGGAGAGAGGTCCTCCTGAACTTGGGAAGTACAACGCAATTAATTCTGCTTGATAAGTTAATATTTAAAACACCCACGCAAAAATCATAACGGCTATTAAAACCTCGAATTCCCGCTTTGAAAGACTCCTTACACCATCCGGGCGGACAATTCAGACCTACATGATTTCATATCGCTAACTTCTTTCAGGAAGGACTTCATTGCTACTGTATGAATTGGACAAGCATAAATGTCAATCACTCCCAAACACCGAGAAGAACTTTTACTGAAACGAAGAATAAATGAGAGAGTGTAAAAGCCAGACACGGGAAGAAGTTTAAAACTTTAAGTACAGTACGGAGAAGTTTTAGCAATTGGTTTCCTTAAAAGGGGATAACAAACATACCAACACTCCAGCTGACCATCGCACTTCATTTAAGTTTGAAGTAACCAAATAACCTGAACTCCCAAATAACAGTGCCCTTGGGACTCTGCCTCAAAGAGGTCGGAACTCGTGTTTCAGCAACAAAAGCAAAAAGCAAACTGAATAATGTCCTGCGTTCTTTAAGACGTCTTTCTGCAAAAGGACAAGGCATGGTCCCTCGACTTTAAATGGATAGAGAATAACATTAAATTTCATTTGAATCTGCGTGTCATTCTGTTAGGAAGATCACAACGGTAGCGACAGTAGCGGCACAGCACCGCCACAAAGGAGGTGGGGAAAAAGTGGTAAAAATGCATGAACTTTTTTCCAAAGAAAAATAAAGATAAATCAAAAATAAGTTTCACAGACATGCCTTTCCTAGCTTAGGAAAGTTAATTTTTAAATGCGCTTCTGCTCTCTAAGGTGCAAAGCCAGGCTAACGGAGTGCGTGGCTGGAATCTGCATGCTGATAAGAGAAGGCTGATGTACTTACAGTGACAGAGGGCAGGCTGCGGGAGAAAAGCTGTTTGTGTTAGCCTGCGAGTTACCCAGGGCTGCAGTGAGAGCAGAAGGGAGGAGTGGGAGTGCCAGTCTGCGTACACCTTCACCGCGTCTCATTACATCTGCCAGCCTCTCTCTCCCTCTCTCTTTCATTTCCACATTCCCTTTGTTCCTGAAAAAAAAAAAAATCTACACGTCACATCAGAGTCCCCAGATGCAGTCTACACCAAAGAAAAAAAAATGAATAATTCAATCAAACTGTGCATAGTCTCTAAGGCAATAAATCTATTGCACTTAAAGAAGCGAAGGGTAATTACCACCATAAAATTAGAATAAGGCCAAAGACCAGAGATGTCGCTGAGTCTCTGGTTAAACTCCTCCGTAAATAAAGTTTCATTTATCTAATCCTTTTGGCATCTCAAATGGAAAGTCAAAGAAAGAATTTTAACTTATTTTAGCAGGGTATTCACTTGTTTTTAAACACGTTGAAGCGGGTGGGGGGCGGGGGGGATGGCGATGAAGAAGGGGAGAAAAAGCCTGGCGTTTACTACCTTGCTCAAAAAGCCCCAAAGGCAGCGTAGACGGCACAGACACGAACTAAGACAATGTGTGTCCGTGAAGCCTGTACAGGGTCCATTTCTCCCCCACATCACCCTCCTCCATTCCCCTCTAATCAGACGCGGATCACCCTCCACTCTCACCGCCACTGCAGCTCTTTACAAGGGCAGCTGGAATCTGGGAACCTTACCTGCAGCACCAAAACCTAAGAGAAATCGCGCTTCCCTGACACCAACACCCCATGCCATCCCCACGCACTCTGCCAAAGTCCTGTAACCATCTACTTCTTCCATCTGCCTAAGAGAAACTGTAAACTGGATTTTCCCCCCACGATTGAATGGAAGCTCTGTACTGTACCGACTTCTGGATTTGCCCTGGGTTGAGTTTAGGGAATGTCTGGAAAGAAAAAAAAAAAGGAGGAAAAAAGGAGGGGGGAAGCTCGAGCCTTGTCCAAGTTAGTCAGAAGGCGGTGTTAGGCAGGAAAGCGCCTACGGGAAAAACAGCTGGGATGCAGACTGGCTATGGAAATCTCAGTTCTAGGAACCGTGTCCTTTCGTCCCGGAGGTAAGATTGTGTGACTGCCGCACGTTTATTCTTTCGCTGTCTGTTTCTCTTCCCCACCCCCAACTACCCCTGCCACTCAGATCAGCCGGCATGCACCCTGGAGAAGGGCACAAGCACGGCTACAGGCTTTATTTTTCAGGTCTCTCCACTCATAAATTATGGGTGTCACTAAAACGAGATTAACAAATCTACCGCTGGCGGCAGCGACCAGAGCCTCTCTGTCTTGCTAGTTGCGCACTCTGAGGCATCTCGGGGTGCAGAGTGGTTCCGAAGCCCCAGCCCTCTGGGTCGCTCAGCCTGCGGGCTCAGGTGATGCAGGAGAGGCTCGCGGCGTCCCAAACGGGTTCGGCCAAGGGTTACCACCCCATCGCCACTACCCGCTGCCTCCACGAGCGCGCGAGGACGCACGAGCACACGCATACTCACACAGACACACACACACACACACACACACACACACAAACACAGAGACACGCGCGCGCGCGCGTATTCTGAAATTCTGACCGAACTCATCTAAACGGAAGTCCCTTTACAGTCAATTCAGCCCGCTTTCGAGAGCATCGGGGAAACTAGACTGTTCCGTGGATGAACCGCGAGGGTGCCAGCGGTCAGGCTTGGCCAAGCTTTGTTTACGTGCCTAAGTCGCCACCTTGAGGTCGAGGGGAAGACTGCGCCCAGCTAGGGGCTGTAGAGACGAACCCAGCTGACAGCGGCCCAGCAGCCTTGGAGACCTCCCGGGATCGCTTGAAAGAGAATCAAAGGGAGGGCGTCTTGTGGGCGACCGGGCCCAGCTAGGCGCCGTCTGCCCTCAGAGACTCGGGCCGAGAAGAGTGAGAGCTAAAACTTCCAACTAGATAAAACCAGTAGTCTGGAATCCGGCGAAGGCGAACTCTCCCAGCAAAGTACAAAGCTGCGGGCCAAAGAGTCTGCAAGCTCCAAGACGGGCTGTGGCTCCGAAACTCCAAACACTAACTCCCAGTGGCAGAGGGTGGGGGCAGCTTCGAAGAGACATACCAACTGCTCCGGTCCTGGCCAAAGACAGAGCTCTCTTCTGCAGTAACCTCGGCTCAGAGGTGACTCCGTACTCCCGGGGACACATCTCCCGCTTCCTCTCCACCTTCGGGACAGGAGACAGACAAAGGGACTCAGGGACGCGGCCAGACCCAGGGTCACAAACGGAGGTCTCCGAGATCAGAATTGCGTGCAAGAGAAGGACGTTCAGGCAGCCCGGCCGCCTGCTGCGAGAGCTGAACATTTCCCAGCTCTATAGTCGCCCATTTCTCAGGAAATCAGTCCTTCTGAGTGTCTAACAATGGATTAGGTAAAATGATAATGATTGTTATTAATTATATTAATACTTTTCTATCTTCCCATTCCTAACACTATGGAAGTCTTTTTCGCTCACCGTTCTTCCTATGTTCACGCCTTGCACTAAAAGAATGCCAGGCTTAAGAACCTCCTAACTAAATCCTGAAATAACTTATTGCGGTTGTTCTTTGTTATTCCTGGTCACTGCCTGTAAGGCTTGGGGACATCTGCAAGGCCACACTGAAGGTCCTCCTCGGTGAACTGTGCCCCAAGGGTTCCTCAGTCATGTCCCTGCTACTTGGATGCATAGACATTGTTTATACTTTATAAATTGAGAAGAATTCTATTTATTTCAAGAAAAAGGGACACTAGGGAACTATTTTGTTTTATATGCGTGTAAATCAGCCCTGGCTGACTTCGGCTGGGCCATTCAGTATTTTGGTCAGCAATAAATATATAAATAATGGAATAAATTAAAATTTAAAAATATAGCCACAGCAACCCAGTGCTAATGCACAACAAGAAATGTCTTCTCCAAGAAAGCAAGCAACAGGCCCCCAAGCCAGACCCCACTCCCTGTTTCATGCCAGCCTATCAAATTAACGTTGGATAGCTCTTCCATTTATGTGGAAAGCTGAATGTTATTGAGAACAGTACTGAATTTTCCCAGGGAATCCCAATTATAGCAACACCTGTGCTAAGTAATGCTATTCTAACCCACTATGAAAATCTTAAATATGTAATAGCCCTCAAATCATCTCATTTCTTAGTTGCAGTGGGGTGGGCCAACCTCATACAAGAACATTAGACTTGTACAAATGTCCCGAGAGCCTTAACTCAGAGGGCTCTTGGTTTTACCATACATAATCCTGGCAGTTCATTTTATCTTAAATGGAAAATATATACTCATGAAGTTTAATGTAACTGGAAGAAACTAAACCAGGGTAGGAATTAAACAAACCCAGTGACTACAAAACTGGAACACACATCACATATGCAGCCAGGAACCAATTCCATGATCTTTAATCAAAAATTCTACA
Source organism: Sapajus apella (assembly GCF_009761245.1). Taxonomy (NCBI): domain Eukaryota; kingdom Metazoa; phylum Chordata; class Mammalia; order Primates; family Cebidae; genus Sapajus; species Sapajus apella. The sequence goes on from NW_022436987.1 coordinate 11,792,497, forward strand.
ACATAGGAGTTGTCACTATTCAGTCTATACACTCCACTTTACCATAAATAGAATATTAATGGCAAAATATAAGGAAATGAAAACACCATAAATAATGTGATAGAAACCATAACATTGTAAACTCCTAACAATTTACCAAAAAACACACGTCAGCTATATTTTTAACAATACCAGACCTAATATTTTTAAAGTGCTATCTGAAAAAAATATATATTTTTAAGGTAATCATTGTTTTATTGCTTAAGGCAGCCAAAACTAACACTCTGAAACATCCAGATGAAAAAGTGAAATTTCTATCACTCATCTAAATGTTTCTCTTACAATGATACACAGAATTTTGAAATTTTTTCTAACTAAAAGTGATCTAAATAATTACACAAGTAAGAATGATTATCACGATAAAACACAGAAAGGAAAAATATAAGGAAGGGTTATAGGATAATAACCACAGAAATAAACTTTAGTCACTAAACTTCAAAGTACCCCTCATGATAACATCCTTCTGAGACGCTGTGTTATCTTTTCACCATCAAGTAATGTTAAAGCATGCGCATTCCTTCATACGTGCCTTTCTCTGTTTATAGACCCATTTGCCTCTTCCCAAATCTGAGGTTGGCCATTCACAAAGATGACCACCATTTCATTCATTATACATTTTAGCCAGCCTAGAAAAAATTTGGTAAATCAGTATAGATCCTTTCCAACACCTAATAAAAGACAAACAAAGAACACAAAAATAATGCTGTAAAACTTCCCACCAATAAATATGAAACAATAAAACAATAATTTACTACTAGTCTTTAAAAATTTGATATATTACCTCAGCAATTTTGTTTTATGATTTCTTAGCATTGTGTTTAAAACTGAATTTGATTAATTCTCTAATTTTAAATTTTGTTACTTAAAAATCTTCTTTGAAATCCCATAGTATTTATTAAATTTCTAAATACAGGATTTCTTTTGTGTGCATATTTTTTTTAACATTACAATCATATTGGAGACTTTTTGCTTGTTTTCCACAATTTATTCACACTTTGGTATTTACTAAGTGCCTAGTATGTGTAAAACAAACAATTAAAAGTTTGTTAACTAAGGATTTATCTTTTTACTTTTATGATTTAATAAATATTAATTAAAAATCTATTGCATATATACTGAAAATTAATGTTTATTAAATATGCCAGCAGAAGCATTCTTTTCAATATTTGATAATTCCATATGATAATATTTCATTCTATTGGGCACATGTTATTGAAATTACCTGTTATTTTTATTAATCAACAAATTGTATACATTTCTAAAAATAAGTTTTCTGACTTATCAAATGATATATCTGTAAAAAAAAAAAAACCTTTATTTAAAACTAGGATGTATAGTTATAAGCCAACTCCAAATAGCATCTTTTACTTTTAAATCAATTCTAAAAGAAAACTCAAACTGTATTTCAAGTCAAAGTATTTAATATAATTGCTATGCAAAATTATTCCACAACTTAGTAAGTTTTATGCCTTTAGCATGTATCATAATGATACATATAAGATAGAGATGTTATCTTCCCAAATTCAAACAAACAAATGAAAGCTAAAAAATAAGACAGTGTTCACAAGTATCTGGATGTTTGCTAATATTTAAATAACTCATTGGGTTTTATTGAATTTTTACACTTTCATCAGAATGTTTTCTATGAGTTTGAATATTTTACCTTTAAAATGGGGGAGTGGAGGAAGAAAACAATAGTGAAAATCTGCAACAATGATCATCCTCAGGTTCATTCATGTCTGTTTAACATAACAACAAATGAAAAGCTTCACTTATTCACACTTAAAGTTCTAGAATATTAGACTTCTAAGGGAAAATATTAAACTCAAAAGCTCAATACAAAAACCTCTTTTAATTGCACACAATATGTTATCAACCTACTTTCAAAGTTGATGAAGTTTAATACTAAACTGAATATTAAGCAAATAAGTGTTAACTATGTTCACTAGAATTAGCATATTTCAGATATTTTAAGAGCATCAGCATCATGATATGGTTGTCATAGAAACTGCAACAATATGTCATTTCAATTAATTTTATATGCAGTGATAAGGCCTAGTTCTACATCACTTCAATACAAGTTTGAAAAGCAAAAACTGAAAAGCAGATATAAATAGTGAATAGTAAGTTTCCAATTTCTACCCATTTAGAAATAGAGCGTGAGCTTTTTAAAAAGAAAAATTCACAATGCATTCCAATAGCATGAAAAAGATAGCATTTTAATAAAGATTACAAAATATTTTAAAAGAGTGCATTCTGAAGAAAAAGTTTTTACTAATAACCAGCCACTTCTCTTAATATTCCATACTCTTGTTATTTAGGTCTATTAATAGGTAAGAAAAATTATTGGTTATTACATTACTTAATAAATTATGGATGCTCTTTCTGTTCTCAAGAGATAGGTACATTTGCTTTTACATTATAAATTCAGAACAACTAGAGCAGAATTTTAATATTTTTAAAGTAATTATTGCAAGAGATCCTTTTCATTTAGAAGGAAATCACACTGTATTATCGCAAAAGCCTTCTTAGTATATCACTGCGAGAGATATTCTGTTGACATTAATGGCTTGATTATTGGAACAGAAAAAGCCTATGAAAATAAAGCATATGTTTCCTAGAGAATAATTATGGCTGAAGATTTGGAGCTCTAAATTAATTTGTTATTTAGCTACCAAGTACCTATTCTTTATGTTTTCTTTTATTGCACATTTCAATATGGAATATGCCCAAGAAAACTATGAACATGATTTGAAAAGACACATTATATTTAAGTCTATATTTATCATGCACCTTTTTAACATGTAATATGGCCCATGTTGCCAATCTAATTACTACAAAGCAATATCCTCAAAATATCTATTGAAATAGTATAATCTTAAAAGTAATTTTTAGAAAGTGAATGAATACTATGTGTGTATTTTTTTAATGAAGTCTAAAGGAACAATCTACAGAAGAAAAGATAAACATACGCAACTTATTCTCCTTGATAGGATTAGGAGGATTCCAAAGAAGCATTTAAATTCCCAGTTTTCCTGACAATTAACAATGAAAAACAGATGTTTACAAAGCTGTTTCATATGCGGTCTTAAAGGATGATAAAAGATGGTTTGTGGATAGTAAGAAGGAAGAGCCAGATAACTGCTTGCCGGGTATATATTTAAAAAGCATTTTCATTGGCTCAGTTATTGTTAATAGTGAAAGAAAACACTTTGTGCTGCACATACTGTATGACTGTGACTATAGAAAACTGCCATCATAAAGTCCTCAAAAACTCTTAAGATGTAATTTACAAAGATAATAATAACACAGAATTATTTCACTTCTCTGAATGCTACACATTTGCATACCAGGACTGTGTACAATATACTCATAATGCACATTCATAATAACAAGGACTTCTTAACTCTGTAACTACAGCATAAGATCTGTGCAGTAGACAATCCATCTTACCAAGTTTTACTTATTGGTGTGAAAGTGTTAGTCTCAGTAAGCCAGGTGTTAGCTGTTTATGAAATTGAAGACCACATTAAATACTATATCACTACTGTGAGAAAATATAATGATAAAACTGAAAATTTTGTGCTTTTGCAAGACAATAACAGTACTAGCTATCTAATATAATGTCAAATGAATATTTCAGGAGTTGGATGTGATAATCATGAGCCTATATTACCAAAAAAAAAAAAGAGACTAAAAATGACTGAAGTTTAATTGTCTTTGGTATTATTTATGAAACCAGGCACCAGGCTCTGTGCTTTTTAAAAAAATATTTAAGTTTTAAAATATTAATTTGGGTATTTTTCTTTACTCAAAATGATGAATCTTCTTCATGAGGCATTAGTCTCCTGCCCATGGCCTAGTAACTGCGTATTTGGTATCCACTAGAGAAACCAAATAAATTCTAATTTTGGTTATTGCCCATGATGTATTTTATTTTTATTCAGCAGGGAATAAGTATAGTCTAATAAATTACAGAAATATGTTGTTTCTATTGCCTAGATGAGTTATTTTCTAAATTTACTTCTGATACTTTTATATTAGTCTAAAAGGAAAAGATTTTTTTAAACAAAAAGAAGAACAATGAAGCAAGTGGTACAATATGTAACAGTACCTGGATTTGCACAAACTGAGCAAATATATCTAATTAGGAAAAATTTCTGAAATTACTAACACATCTACATTTTCAAAATTAAAATTTCATTTACCATGAAAAATACATGAAATAATTACTTGTCCTTACAATTTTTATTCAATATTCACCACTCATAGGCATTTATTTATGTAGACATTATTATTGAAATTGAATGTTTTTCACTGTTAAGTTTCAACTATCTCTAAAATTATAATAATGAATAAAACATATTCATGTATTTGACTTTATTCAATTAAGGGTTTTTTAAATGTAAGCTGATTATAAAAATGAGCATTACAATTTATATTAAGACCATTATTACTTAAACATAAGGAATGAAGAAACTACTTTGAACCAGCAACATTTTGGTCCTTGACATTATATTAGCTAAAAGATGGTTACAAATCACCAGTAGACTTCTTTAATCCTACCTTTACAGCTCAGGTTTAACACACAACAAGGAGAAATTTGTAAAACTGCTTTGGTTTTCAAAATCAATACTAATACAAAATCTCTTATGTAATATGTCTAAATTTTCAGTGGAATTCCCAGGTTTGCTTCTATTCTCTTTTTAAAATAGCTTTTGTTAGATTAACATTTTATCCATTAATGTTTAAGAAATAACTTGTCAAAGCCAATAAAAGATTTAATGTATCGCTGGTTTTTTCATATGAATATATGTTATCTATCTGGACATGACAATACAGAAAATTATAAGGACCTCCTGGGTGGCAGACAGTGACACACACTATAATCATCAGCACTGGAAAACTCTACCCATGTAGAACTCCAGGGATCACTCCTGCCTCAGCTTCCTGAGTAGCTCGGACTACAGGCCATGCACCATGCCTGGCTTGGAAAACTCTTTAAGTACAAGAAACACTCAAAGTTTTTGTCAAAATCAAGTAATTACATTTAATATCAATAAAACAATATATATCTATGTAAGATAAGTGATCATATATTATTATTTTAACTTGTAGTCTTTTGACCCAGAATTTCTGCAATTTTGTGATTTTTCCAAATATAGCAATAGGAAAATGAAGTACCAACCCACCTTTCCTGGAATAGGGCCATATCAATTGGATCTAGAAGAATAGGAATAGGGCCTGCTCTTCTTAAATTCATTAACCTTTTTTTGCCATAATTTTATTTGAGCCACTTCAGCTACCAACTATCACAATTTTGTGGACTTGTTCTTATTTTAATATATTTCCTACTGTTTCACAAATTTCTTCTGGCAGTTATTAAAAATACTATTTCCATGTTATCATTTGACAAATCTAAGCACTTGAAATGTGAACTTTCTCATTCTGCTTTCATTTGTGTGCCTATATTTGTAAGAGAATGGAGATTTAATTTTTTTTCTACCAAGATTAACAATACTTGTAAACTTACATAAGAGGTGTGTTGTAATTAGCAAACTTGTTTTTGGTCTGTTTGTCACAATATTTCACAAGCAAAGTCATGCATACAACAGTTAACATTCACTGCTCTGCAGTTACACAAGGAGGGCTCATGAACTCCTTGTGGTGTTTGTATTTATTTTCTGATGCCCTTAAGGTAAACCAAAAATCCTAAAATGAAAGAATTAAGAATGATTTGTCTGAGCTACTTCCAAACGTATAGGTGTGCATGCTAAGATATAAAAAGAGTAAGAAAAAAATATATGGTATTTGCATTCCATGAGTGTACAGTTTGCAACCATTGCAAGTCATTACAACAGTTGCATGGAATACATTGACTGACATGGTCATTCAAATGTCACAAGAAAAACATACAACCTACAAGTAGTGGGAGTAATATCTCATTTTTCCTGAGAGTATAAGGTTGTACATAAAGATGAGCTAGAATATTAGATTGTCTTAATAGTATAGTTTTATATTCATTGATTATGTATATGTAGATACTATGCTAAACGAGAGACTAGCATATAGTTTAATAAATGAACTATTAAAATTATGTATACAAATCATTCAATTGTAGAATTTTTTTCAGGTTTCCAAGTTTGTGTTGCCCTATAACATACCTATTAATAACCCTTCATTCTAAGTCATTCCTATCTCCTAACTACTGCTTCTACATTTACAATTGAGAAAATAAAAGCATTCCTCATAGCAGGCATTGTAAGAATGCCTATATGCAAAGATTCTCATGAAATTCTATCAGAAAGAGAGGCAGAAATCTTGATATTTCTTGTAGACCTAATGTCAAGTTATCTAATTTGACTCATTTTTTTTTGCTCAGGCCTGATTTCTTTTAAGTCCTAAGAATAAACTTATCTTCACTTATTTGTAAAAACCAGTAAAAAAAAAAAATTGCTAGGTCATCTTGTAAATGCTTTTTATTTTGAATTGATTTCACTTTTCTTGAAGTAATGCTTGCAGAAAGTAAAACATTCAGTTTTATTAAAAAGCTTATATGACAATGGACCTCTACCACAAATTTTCCCACCCTCATTTGTATGACCCAAAGGCAATCACTCTCAAGTATTTTAAGTGTTACTTTTGGTATTTAGCTCCACATTTCTAAACGATGTGCTTATAAGTATATTTTAGCTATTGTATATTTACTGATTTATTTATTTCAATAGGTTTTTGGGAATCGGGTAGAGTTTGGTTACATGAATAAGTTCTTTGGCGGTGATTTCTAAGATTTGGGAATACCCATCACCCAAGCAGTGTATGCTGTACCCAGTGTGTAATCTTTTAGCCATCATCCTCTCCTACCCTTTCCCCTGAGTCCCCAGAGTCCATTGTATCATTTTTATGCCTTTGCCTCCTCATAGCTTAGTTCACACTTATAAGTAAGAACATACAATGTTTGTTTTTCCATTCCTGAGTTACTTCACTTACAATAATAGTCTCCAATCCCATTCAGCTTGCTGTGAATGCCATTATTTCATTTCTTTTTATGGCTGAGTAGTATTCCATAATACATATACCACAATTTCTTTATCTCCTCATTGACTGATGGGTGTTTGGGCTGGTTCCATATTTTTGCAATGGTGAACTGTGCCGCTATAAACATGCATGTACAAGTATCTTTTCGTATAATGACTTCTTTTCCTCTGGGTAGACACCCAGTAGTGGGATTGCTGGATCAAGTGGTAGTTTCTTTTAGTTCTTTAGGGAATCTCCACACTGTTTTCCATAGCAGTTGTACTAGTTTACATTCCCACCAGCAGTGTAAAATTGTTCCCTTTTCACCTCATCCATGCCAACATCTATTATTTTTTGGTTTTTTAATTATGGCCATTCCTAAAAAAGTAAGGTAATACTTCATTGCGGTTTTGGTTTTGATTTGCATTTCCCTGATCATTAGTGATGTTGAGCTTTTTTTTTTTTTTTTTTTTTTTTTTTTTCTCTTGAGACAGAGTCTCACTCTGTCACCCAGCCTGGAGCCTGTAGTGCAGTGGCATGATCTTGGCTCACTGCAACATCTGCCTCCCAGGTTCAAGTGATTCTCCCACCTCAGCCTCCCCAGTAGCTGGGATTACAGGTGTGAGTCACCATGTCTGGCTAATTTCTGCATTTTTAGTAGAGATGGGATTTCACCATGTTGGCCAGGCTGGTCTGGAACTCCTGACCTCAGGTGATCCACCCACCTCAGCCTCCCAAAGTGCTGGGATTACAGGCGTAAGCCACCACTCCCAGCCATTAAGCATTTTTTAATATGTTTGTTGGCAATTTGTATGTCTTCTTTGGAGAACTGTCTATTCATGTTCTTGGCCTACTTTTTTATAAAACTGATTTTTTCTTGCTAATTTGTTTGAGTTCCTTGTAGATTCTGGATATTAGTCCTTTGTTGGATGTATAGATTGTGAAGATTTTCTCCCATTTAGTGGGTTGTCTGTTTACTCAACTGATTGTTTCTTTGCTGTACAGAAGCTTTTTAGTTTAATTAAGTCCCATCTATTTAACTTTGTGTGGGGTTTTTTTTGGGGTTTTTTTTTTGTGTTTTTTTTTTTTTTTTTGGATTTGCTTTTGGTTTCTTGGTCATGAACTCTTTACATAAGCCAATATCTAGAAGCGTTTTTCTGATGCCATCTTCTAGAATTTTTATGGATTCAGGTCTTAAATTTAAGTCTTTGATCCATCTTGAGTTTATTTCTGTATAAGGTTAGAGATGAGGATCCAAATTCATTCTTCTACATGTGGCTTGCCAGTTATCCCAGCACCAATTATTGACTTGCCACATCCATTTATATGAAGTCTCCATGTTCATATTGGTCTGTTTTTTGCCTTTGTATTCTAATTTATTTATCTATTTTATAAAACTCTACATCTATATAAACCCACTCTATCAACATATTGAAGATTTCCATAATCCCAAAATGATATCTCCTGCCCCTTCTCAGTCAATACCTACCCCTTCAGAGGCAATCATTATTGTGAATCCTATCACAATGGATTCATCTGGCCAATTCTTGTTCATTACAAATTCTTGTTCTTCATATAAATTCAGTATGTCCTCTTTCATAGAGCTTTGTTTATTCAACAATATGTTTTGAATTTCATCCATGCTGTCATGCATTTCAGTGAAAGATTCACTTTTATTTTTGAGTAGTATCCCATTCTGTGTATATAGGACCATTTATTTATCATCCTGCATTGATGAACATTTGAATTGTTTCCAGTTTGGGCTAATATGAATAAAACTTCTATAAACATTCTTGTACAAATGTTTTTGTTTACATGTTTTCTTGGGTAAAAATCTTAGAACCGAATTTCTAGATTTCAGTTAGATTAATGTTTAACTTTATAAGTTGCCAAACCAATTTCCAAAGTGGTCATATCATTTTATATTCCCACAAGCAATGTGTGAGAATTTCAACTGTCTCACATTTTACCTATATTTGATATTGTCCAGTTTGGTCAGTTTTAAAAAAGTATTAGCTATTCTAGAGAATGTGTTTTAGTTTGAATTCTCCAGATACTAATGGCATTGAGCACTTTATCATATATTTATTAACCATTTGTATATAATGCTTTCTGAGATGCCTATTAAAGGTCTTTGATCTTTTTCTGGTAGGGGGAGGGTTAATTGTTTAATTTTATTGAGTTACAGAATTGCTTACAATTCTAAATACAAGATCTTTGTCAGACATGTTTTTGCAATATTTTCTACATAGCTGTGACATCCCTATTCATTCTCTTAACAATATATTTTGATGACTAGATGTTTTTAATTGTGATAAAGTCCATATTATTAATTTTTTTCTTTTATCATTAGTGCTTTCTAGGTCCTGTCTAAAAAAACAAATTCCATTATCTTGTATTAATGTTGCAAGACTGCAAAAATAGCCTCTTATGTTTTCACCTAGAGATTTTATAGTTTTAGCTTTTACATTAAAGTCCCTAGCCATCTTAAATTAATTTTGTGTATAGTGTGAAATATGGGTTTGGGTTTGAAATAATATGAAATCCATATATTGGTCTCTGCCCCCAGTTCCTGATACAGAGCGCCTAAAGCCCCCTTGTAATTTCTTAACTGATAGGAGTGCTAGGAGCATCTTTTGTTCTGATACTTTATCTTTAACCTTGGTTCCTGACAAAAGAGTTCCTAAACCACTTAAAGTTTCCTGTGTGATGGCAGCATCTTTTGTTCTAATAAGGTAACTCTTGATAGCATCCTGGATTGAGACTGCTCACCAGAAAGACCAAGCCATGATTATAAGCTTTGAAATTTTATTCCCTTCCCCCATCCTCTGGGGAAAAAAGAGGGGATACGGACTGAATTAGTAGTTCATCATGCCTATGTAGTGAAGCCTTCCCAAAAATCCCTAAAAGATTGGGTTTGGAGAACTTCCAGATTGGTAAACACATGGAGGTGCTGAGGGGGTGGCTATCTGAAGAGGGCATAGAAGCTCCACACTCCTTCCCTATGCATCTTTTCCATCTGGCTATTTCTAAGTTGTATCCTTTTATAATAAACCAGTAATCTAATAAGCAAACTATTTTCCTGAGTTCTTTGAGCCATTCTAGAAAATTACTGGATCAAAAGATTACATTGTGGGAACTTCTTATTTACAGCAGACTGGTCAGAGAAACACAAATGACAATCTGGATTCACAACTTGTGTCTTAGGTGGTGGCAGTGTTGTGGGATTGAACTCTTAAGCTGTGGAAGCTGATATAATCTCTAGGTAGATCATCTCATAACTGAATTAAATGCTAGGACATATACTCAATGTCTGCCAAAAAGTGAAGAATTGCTTGGTGTGGGAAAAATAAATCCCACATATCTGGTGTCAGAAGTGAGGTATTCAGAGTAGACATAGAGTAGTGATCGAAATGGGAGTTTTACTTCCAACAGGCGAAGTTCTTTTTTTTTTTTTTTTTTCCCATACAGATAGCCAGTTGTTCTGACAGCATTTTTTAGACTATCATTTTCTTTGGAATTGCTTTGGCACTTTGGTTGAAAATCAATTGACAACATAAATGTGAATCTATTTCTGAACCCGCTATTCTGTTCCAGTTGCCTGTCTACACATAAATACTACAGTCTTGATTACCATAACATTACACTAAGTCTTGAAGTCAGAAAGTCTAAGTTCTCCAAATTTATTCTTTTGGTTGTTGTTATTTTAGGACACTTTCAATTGCATATAAATTTTAGAATCAGCTTGTCAACTTTTACCTCCCCCCACAAGAAAGCCTGCTGGGATTTTTATTGGGATTTTATTTAATCTATAGATAAATTTTGAGGAAATTGATATCTAACACCACTCAGTCTTTCAGTTTATGAAAATAGCATGTCTCTCCAGTTAGATCATCTTTAAATTCTCTCAGTAATGTTTTATATATTCAATGCAGAGGTCTTAAACATATTTCATTAAATATATCCCTACATATTTTATGCCTGGATCTTATTATAAATAGTATTTTTTTAATTTTTTTCCAACTTTTATTTTGGATTCAGGAGATACATGTGCAGGTGTGTTCCTGCATATATTTCATGATGCTGAGGTTTGTGGTATGCATTATCCCATCACAGGCAGTGAACATAACATCCAATAGTTTTTCAACCCATTCCCATCTCCCTCCCTTCTCACATTAGTAGTCCCAGTTTCTATTACTGTAATATTTATGTACATATGTATTCAATATTTAGCCCCCACTTATTAGTGAGAACATGTGGCATTTGGTTTTCTGTTCCTGTGTTAATTTGCTTAGGATAATGACCTCCAGCTGCATCCATGTTGCTGCAAAGGACATGATTTCATTCTCTTTTATGGCTGCATAGTATTCTATGTTGTATACATATCGCATTTTTTTTAACCAGTCCACTGTTGATGGGCACCTAGATTGATTCCATATCTTCGTTATTGTGAAGGGTGCTGCAAGGAACATGCAAGTGCATGTGACTTTTTGGTAGAATGATTTGTTTGCTTTTAGACATACACCAACTAATGGGATAGCTGGGTTGAATAGTAGTTCTAAGTTCTTTGAGAAATCTCTAAACTGCTCTTCACAATAACTGAACTAATTTACATTCCCACCAACAATATAAGCCTTGCCAGCATTTTTTTTTCTAACTTTTTAATAACAGCCATTCTGACTGGAATGAAATGATATCTCATTGTAGTGTTTATTTGCATTTTTCTGATGATCAGTGATGTGGAGCATTTTTTCATGTTTGTTGGCCCCTTGTTTGCCTCCTTTTGTGAAGTGTCTGTTCATGTCTTTTGCCCATTTTTAATGGGGTTATTTGTGTTTTGCTTGTCAATTGTTTAAGCTCCTTATGGATGCTGGATATTAGACATTTGTTAGATGCATAGTTTGCGAATATTTTCTCCCATTCTGTGGGTTGTCTGTTTACTCTGTTAATAATTTCTTTTGCATGCAGAAGCTCTTCAGTTTAATTGGGTCCCACTTGTCAATTTTTGTTTTTGTTGCAATTGCTTTTGAGAACTTAGTCATAAATTTTTTATCAAGGCTGATGTCCAGAATGGTGTTTCCTAGGTTTTCTTCTAGGATTCTTGTAGTTTGAGATCTTATATTTAAATCTTTAATCCATCTTGAGTTAATTCTTATATATGATGAAAGGTGCAGGTTCAGTTTCATTCTTCTGCATTTGACTAGCCAGCTATCCCAGAATCATTTATTGAATAGGAATTCCTTTCTCCATTGCTTATTTTTGTCAATTTTGTCAAAAATCAGATGGTTGTAGGTGTGTGGCCTTATTTCTGAGTTTTCTATTCTGTTCCATTGGTCTATGAATCCGTTTTTATGGCAGTACCATGCTGTTTTGGTTACAGTAGACTTATAGTATGGTTGGAAGTCAAGTAATGTGATTCCTCCAGTTTTGTTCTTTTTCCTTAAGATTGTTTTGGCTATTTGGGCTCTTTTCTGGTTCCATATGAATTTTAGAATAGTCTTTTCTAGTTCTGTGCAAAATGACATTGGGGCCGAGCATGGTTGCCCATGTCTGTAATCCCAGAACTTTGGGAGCCTGAGATGGGTGCATCACTTGAGGTCAGGAGTTCAAGACCAGCCAAACCAATATGTTGAAACCCCATCTCTACTAAAAATACCAAAAAAATAGCTGTATAATACACACCAGTAGTCACAGCTACTCAGGAGGCTGAGAAAGAAGGATCTCTTGAACACAGGAGGCAGAGATTGCAGTGAGCCAAGATCACACCACTGCACCCCAGCCTGGGTGACAGAGCAAGACTCCATCTCAAAAAAAGAAAAGGAAAAAGAAAAATGACATTGGTATTTTGATAGGGATTGCAACGAATCTGTAGGTTGCTTTGAGGAGTATGGCAATTTTAATGATATTGATTCTTCCAATCCATAAGCATGAAATGTTTTTCCATGTGTTTATGTCATCTATGATTTCTTTTACCAGTGTTTTGTATTTCTCCTTGTAGAGATCCTTCACCTCCTTGGTTAGATATATTCCTAGATATGACTACTATAAGTGGGATTGCATTCTTCATTTGGCTCTCAGCTTGAACATTATTGGTGTATAGAGATGCTACTGATTTTTGTATGTTGATTTTGTATCCCGTAACTTTACTGAAGTCATTTATCAGTTCCAGGAGCCTTCTGACAGAGTCTTCAGGATTTTCTAGTTATAGACTCATATCATCTGTGAAGAGAGTTTGACTTCTTCTTTTCATATTTGGTTGACTTTCATTTCTGTCTCTTGCCTGACTGGTCTGGCTAACACTTCCAGCACTATGTTGAATAGGGGTGGTGACAGTGGGCATTCTTGTGTTATTCCAGTTCTCAAGGGGAATGCTTCTAGTTTTTGCCCATTCAGCATGACATTGGCTGTGGTGTGTAATAGATGGGTCTTATTATTTTGAGGTATGTTCCTTTGATTCCTAGTTTCTTGAGAATTTTTATCTTAAAGCGATGTTGGATTTTATCAAAAGCTTTTACGACATCTATTGAGATGATAATATGGTTTTTGTTTTTAACTGTTTATGTGGTGAATCACATTTATTAACTTGTGTATGTTAAACAAACCTTGCATTTGAGGAATGAAACCTGCTTTATCATGGTGAATTAACTTTTTGATGTGCTGTTAGGTTGAGTTTGCTATTATTTTCTTGTAGACTTTTGTGTCTATATTCACCAGGAATATTAGCCCATTGTTTTCTTTTTTCACTGTGCCTTTGCCAGGTTTTGGTATCAGGGCAATTCCAGCGTGGTAACATTCATAGAATGAGGTAGGAAGGAGTTCTTCCTCCTCATTTTTCTCAATTTTGGGGGATAGTTTTAGTCAAATTGGTACCAGATCTTCTTTGTACATATGGTAGAATTTAGCTGTGAATCCATCCAGCCTAGGGCTTTTTTTTTTTTTTTTGGTAGACTTTTTATTGCTGATTCTAATTCAGAAGTCAGTCTTGGTCTACTCAGGGTTTCAACTGCTTCCTTATTCAATCATGGGAGGTTGTGTGTTTCTGGTAATTTAACAATTTCCTCTAGATTTTATAGTTCGTGTGCATAGAGGTGTTCATAATATTCTCCATGGATATTTTGTATTTCTGTGAGATCAACTGTAATGTCACCTTTTGTCATTTCTGATGGCGTTTATTTGGATCTTCTCTCTTTTTTCTTTGTTAATCTAGCTAATGGTCTATCAATTTTATTTATCTTTTCAAATAACCAGCTTTTAGTTTGTTGATTCATTGTATGGATTTTTGGGTCTCAATTTCATTAAGTTCCACTCAGATTTTAATTATTTCTTTTCTTCTGTTAGCTTTGGGGTTAGCTTGTTCTTGCTTTTCTAGTTCTTCTAGGTGTAATGTTAAATCATTAATTGGAGGTCTTGCTAACTTTTTGAGGTAGGCAATCAGCACTATAAACTTTTCTCTTAACATTGCTTTTTCTGCAACCCAGAGATTTTGGTATGCTTTGTCTCTGTTTTCATTTATTTCAAATAATTTGTTTATTTCCGCCTTAATTTCATTGTTTACCCAAAAGTCGTTCAGGTGTACATTGTTTCATTTATTTATAAGTGTGTGCTTTTGAAGGATCTTTTTGGTATTCATTTCTATTTTTATTCCATTGTGGTCTGAGAGTATGATTGGTATAATTTTGATTTTTTTTTAATTTATTGAGACTTGATTTATGGTCAAGCATGTGTTTGGTCTTGGAGTATGTTCTACATGCAGATGAGAAGAATATATATTCTGGTTGATGGGTGGAGTATTCTGTAGATGTCTATTAGGTCCAATGGACCAAGCAACAAGTTTAAAGTTTCTTAGTTTTCTGACTCAATGCCCTGTCTAATGCTGACGGTTGGGATGTTGAAGTTCCCCATTATTATTATGTAACTGTCTAAGTCTTTTTGTAGGTCTAGAAGTATTTGTTCTACGAATCTGAGTGTTCCACTGTTGAATGTGTGTGTATGTATACAGGATAGTTAAGTCTTCTTTTTTAATTGAACCCTTTATCATTATGTAATGCCTTTATTTGTCCTTTTTTACTATTGTTGGCTTAAAGCCTGTTTTATCTGATGTAAGAATAGTGACCTCTGCTTTTTTTTTTTTTTTTTTCCATTTTCATGACACATCTTTCTCTAACCCTCTACTTAGAGCCTATGGATGTTGTTATGTATGAGATGGGTGTCTTCAAGACAGCAGACAAATGGGTCTTTTGTTTCAATCCAAACTTTCCACTCTGTACCTTTTAAGTAGAGCGTTTAAGTATTTACATTCAAGGCTAATATTGATATGTGAGGTTTTGATCCTATCATGAGGTTGTTAGTTGGTTGCTTTGTAGTTTCTATTGTGTGGTTGCTTTATAAGGTCTTTGGGCTATGAACTTAAGTGTGTTTTGTTGGTAGATGGTATCATTCTTTCATATCTATGTTTAGAACTCCCTTTAAAATCTCTTGTAAGGCTGGTCTAATGGTAACAAATTCACTTAGTGTTAGCTTGTTTAGAAAATATTTTTTATTTCTCCTTCGTTTATGAACACTTCCTTGCAGGATATGAAGTTTTTGGTTGGAATTTCTTTCCTTTAAAAATGCTAAAAATAGGCCCCCAAACTCTCCTGGCTTGTAAAGTTTCTACTGAAAAGTCCACTGTTAGCCTGATGGGATTCCCTTTGTACATGACTTTTCTCTAGCTGCCTTTAAGATTTTTTCTTTAGCATTTACCTTGGACAGTCTGGTGACAATATGCCTTGGTGAAGTTCATTTTGTACATTATTAGGCAGGTGTTCTCTGGATTTCTTGTATTTGGATGTCTACCTCTCTAGCAAGATTAAAGAAATTTTCTTGAATCATTCCCTCAAATATATTTTCCACATTGTTTACTTTTTCTCCTTCTCTCTCTGGAATACCAATAATTCATAGGCTTGGTTGCTTTACATAACCCCATATTTCTTGACGACTTTGTACATTTTTTTTAAAAATTCTTTTTGTCTAACTGGGTTAGTTACAAAGACTGGTCTTCAAGCTCTGAAATTATTTTTTCTTCTTGGTCCAGTTTATTGATAAAGATTTCAATTGTATTTCAAAATTCCTTAAGGGAGTTTTCAATTGCAAAAGCTCTGATTTAGTTTTTTAAAGAAATTTATATCTTCCTTCATTTCCAGGACTGCTTGAGAAGTTTCTTTGTGTTGATTTTCAACCTTGTGTTGGATCTCATTAAGCTTCCTTGCAATCCATGCTTGGAATTCTTTATCTGTCATTTCTGAGTTTCCATTTTAGTTAGGGTCCACTGCTAGAGAACTAATGTGATTCTTTAGTGGTGTCACTACATTCAGATTTTTCATGGTGCCAAAATTGTTACATTGGTTCCTTCTTATATGGAGACACTGGCACTTCTAATTTTTGTAATTATTTTCCTGTGGGTAGGATTTTTTTTCTTTTTCTCTCTTTCCCTATATTATTGGGGATTTTTTCTTTCCCTTTCCCCCAAGGTCTCCTGGCTTTGCTTCTATAGCTCAATGTACTTCTTTGGGCGGGTTTTATATTGGATTGTGCAGTTTGACCTACAACCCAGTAGATGGCACTTACAGATAATAATCAGCTGCAGTTAACACAGCTGCGTACATACTTGATCTTGTTAACTGGCCAAAGCTCTCTGTTGCCTCAACCATTGGGCTGATTACTGTGCAGTGGTCTGAGCTCAGCCCTGGGGCAGATTGAAGGGACCACGATGGGCAGGGTCAGACTGAGCAGGTCTCTGCCTAAAGGTCTCCAGATGGCAGGCACAAGCACCAGCACTGAGACAGAATTCATAGACAAGCACCAAGCACTCAGACATCTGCCTAAGTGTGAAGCTAAGCAACCTCTTTGGCCCTCCTCAGCACAGAAATGGGGTACAGCCTAAATTTCTAATCCAAAAGAGTGAATAGTCCAGATGTTCAGAGATCTGCCTAGGTGTGGAGCGGAGAGGACCCCTCTGCACCAAGATTTCTGCACAGGAGGAGTGGAGTGACTCAGGCTTCTGAACCAGGCAAGCAGATCCTCTGAATGCCTGAGGATCTGCCTGGGCATGTAGCAGAGAGGGCCTCCCTGCACCAGGATCTCTGTACAGGAAGGTAGGGTGAGTCAGGCCGCTGAACCAGGAGAACAGGTGCTCCAAATGCCTGGATATACAGATGGACATGGAGCTGAGAGGGCTCTGCCACACCATGATCTAAATAGTATTTTTAATACTGTTAATTTGTTGTTTGTTAATATTTTATTCAGAATTTTCCTATAAAACTGCATAAGTGACATTGAGCATAGTATTTTACTTCCTGGAACTACCTTACTCATTTTGTTGTCAACACTATACTACCTGCAAAATTAAATTTATGGACGTATGTTCCTCTCTTTATGTAGTCTCTGAAACAGTTTAAAATCAGAATTATTGCCACTTCCAGAATGAGGAAGTAAACTAATAGGACCACAGGACCTTACCTTCCACAGATAACTATAAAGTGTGACGACAACAACAACAACAAAAACTACCTAAGAGCTCTGAATAATAAACAAAAGCAGAATGGAAACTTGGAAGAAGCTATGGGTATAAGTGGGTTTCCCATTTTGTGTGGCTTTGCCTTGAAGGCAGCCACAGACCCAGAGTAGCATGGAACAGCTAAAACTTCAACAGAAAGTTCAGTGTCTTTCTAGCTGGGAGAAGCAGGGTGAAGAGTCAAGGTAATCAGGGCCACCAGAGAGAAAGGGAAGAATCCTCAATAGGAGACAGCCAGGGAACAGGAACTCCAAATTCCATATATAACTCTTGCCTAAGTCTCTAGCCTATATGGGGCTGACTGAAATCAATTAGAAATAACAGTTGAGCTGTTTCCAATCAAAGACAAGAGAAACTTCTTAGTTTAAATCTAACCAAGTTAATTGCCTGATAAAATAAAAACATCAGCTTCATTTGTAGGACTATAAAAGATTCCAAAGGCTATGCAACATGATATCATAATGATGAAGATTCAATCCACAATTTCTAGACATGAAGAATCAGGAAAATGTGGCTCATTTTCAAGAGAAAAGATGATCAACAAACACCGATTATAAAATGAACTAGATGCTGAAATTATCAGACAAGAACTTTAAAGCTGCTATTATAAATATGCTTAATGAAATAAAGGAAAATATGTTTATAATCAATGAAAAAGTAGGAGATCTAAACAGAGAAATAGGAAATGCAGAAAGGAACAAGGGAGAAACTTAGGACTAAAAAATAGCAAATCTGACATAAAGTTAACTATATGAACCTTGTAAAATACAGGTGATTGAGGGAAAAGTCTGTGAATTTGTATATCAATAAAATCAATTGGAAGAAAAGAAAAATTAAAAGAGAAAAAAATAGTGCCTCTGGAATTTGCAAGGCAATATCAAAAGATCCAACATGTAAGCTGGAGTCTCAGAAAGAGGGGAAAGAGGGAAATAAGAATATTTGATAAAATAATGGCCAACAAATTCTCAAATTTGGTGAAAAATAGAAATTATTTGTTCCTCACATACAAAACTGAGCATAACTGTGAGTCAATTAAACATTTTTCCTTTATAAATTACCCAGTCTTTGGTATGTCCTTATAGCATCATAAGAATGAACTAATATAGTAAATTGGTATTGGAAATGGGTTTATAACTTTGGGGAAAATCCACACTGAGACAAAGGATTACTCAACCAGGCTAGTTTACTCTCCAGCAGTCTTGCCATGAGAGCACGCCTGAACAAAGGAGACAGGGATATTTATAACTGTCATAATCTGACACAATCGCCCTACTGCTGTGTCTAGTTTCCACTGGCTGGAATGGGACTTCACATTCTATGCTTGACCCAATTGGCTAAAAACTTGGAAATTTTCTAAAGGGGTAAAGGCAGAGGAGAAAAAGGAAAAGAGAAAGTATCTTGAGGAATGCTTAGAGAAGCAATAACATTTCCAAATAAGGAAGGGGTATAAGCTGTGACCGAAGACTCATCTGAGCTTTTCCAGGCATGTCAGGGCAAATATCTAGGTTAAAGTGTAAGAACTAAGAACACAGGATGCACTTATTTCTTTATTATGACTAACAGCTACTTTAAGATTATTAGCAAAAGTTTTAAAGTAAATTAACCTTTGAAGATACTGTTATTTATTCATAATGAACTAGGAGGAAAGCTCTGAAGAAGAACCTTTTATTTATTCTTATTCCCTACATTGATATCAGGTAGTGGGGTGCTGCTGTAAAGATACCCAAAAATGTAAAAGCAACTTTGAAACTGGATAACAGGCAGAGGTTAGAACAGTTTGGAGGGTTCAGAAGAAGACAGGAAAATGTGGGAAAGTCTGGACCTTCCTAGAGACTTGGAGGGCTCAGAAGACAAGAAGATATGGGAAAGGGAACTTCCTAGAGACTTGTTGAATAGCTTTGACCAAAATGCTGATGCTAATATGGACAATAAAGCCCAAGCTGAGGTGAACTCAGATGGAGATGAGGAACTTGTTGGGAACTGGAGTAAAGTTAACTCTTGCTGTAAAAAGAGGCTCTTGGCATTTTGCCCCTGCTTTAGAGATCTGTGGAACTCTGAACTTGAGAGAGATGACTTAGGGTATCCAGCAGAAGAAATTTTAAACCACAAAGCATTCAAGAGGTGACAGAGCATAAAAGTTTGGAAAATTTGCAGCCTGATAATGCAGTAAAAAAGAAAGACCCATTTTCTGGGGTGAAATTCAAGCCAGCTACAAAAATTTACATAAATAAGCAGGAACCAAATCCTAATCACCAAGACAATAGGGAAAATGTCTACACAGTGTGTCAGAAACCTTCGCAGCAGGCCCACCCATCACAGGCCCAAAAGCCTAGAAGGGAAAATGGTTTCCTGGGTGAGGTCCAGGGCCCCCCTCTTGCATGCAGCCTCTGGACTTGCTGCCCTGCATCCCAGCTACTCCAGCTGTGGCTAAAAGGAGCTGAGGTCATTGCTTCAGAGGGTGTAAGCCCTAAGCCTTGGCAGCTTCCACGTGGTGTTAGTCCTGTGGTTGTGCAGAAACCAAGAATTGAGGTTTGGGAACCTCTGCCTAGATTTCAGATGATGTCCAGAAACAGCTGAAAGTCCAGGCAGAGGTGTGCTGCAGGGGGCAGAGCCCTCATGGAGAACCTCTATTAGGTCAGTATAGAAGGCAATTGTGGGGTCAGAGCCCCCACATAGAGTCCCCAGTGCAGCACTCCCTAGTGAAGCTGTCAGCAGAAGGCCACCATCCTCCAGGCTCCAGAATGGTAGAATCACTGACAGCTTGCACCATGCTCCTGGAAAAGCCACATTCAACACCAGTCATGAAACAGCTGGGACGGGGGCTGTGCCCTGCAAAGCTACAGGGTCAGAGCTGCCCAAGGTCTTAGAAGTCCACCTCTTGCATTAACAAGAGCTGGATGTGAGACATAGAGTCAACAGAGATCATTTTGGAGCTTTAAGATTTGGCTGCCCCACTGGATTTCAGACTTGCATGGGGCCTGCAGCCTCTTCATTTTGGCCAATTTCTCCCATTAGAAATGGCTGTATTTACCCAATGCCTGTACCCTCATTGCATCTAGGAAGTAAATAACTTGCTTTTGATTTTACAGTCTCACAGGTGGAAGGGACTTGCCTTGTCTCAAATGAGACTTTGGACTTGGACTTTTGAGTTAATGCTGGAATGAGTTAAGACTTTGGAGAACTGTTGGGAAGCCATGATTGTATTTTGAAATATGAGGACATGAGATTTGAGAGGGGCCAGGACAAAATTATATGGTTTGACTTTGTCCCCACCCAAATCTCATCTTAAACTATGTACAGAAAACAAGAATTGAGGGTGTGCAGAAAACAAGAATTTGAGGTTTGGGAACCTCTGTCTAGATTTCAAATGATGTATAGAAACAGCTGGATGTGCAGGCAGAGGTGTGCTGCAGGGGTGAAGCCCTCATGGAGACCCTCTACTAGGGCAGTGTGGAAGGGAATTGTGGGGTCAGAGCCCCCACACAGAGTCCCCAATGGGGCGCTCCCTAGTGAAGCTGTGAAATTCCCATTTGTTGTGAGAGGGACCTGGTGGGAGATAACTGAATCATGGGGGTGGTTACCTCCACGCTGCTCTTCTGATAGTGAGAGAGTTCTCATAAGATTGGATGGTTTTATAATGGAGTTTTCCCACCCTTCACTCTGCACATCGCCTTGCTGCTGCCATGCAAAGGAGGACATGTTTGCTTCCCTTTATGCCATGACTGTAACTTTCCTGAGGCCTCCCAAGCCCCACAGAACTGTGAGTCAATTAAACTTCTTTCTTTTATAAATTTCCCAGTTTCAGGTATGTCCTTATAGCAGCTTGAAAAAAGACTAATACACCAATTATACCCCCCTTTTTTTCTAGTGTTTAATGGTGTCTTCATTATTTTTGTTGTTGATTAGTCTTTCTGGAGATTGGTCTATTGTTTTTTAAAACAACAAGCTTTTGGTTTCCTGATCTCTATTGTTTCTTCCTTACTTTCCCATTCATTTATATTCTTCATTTCTCATTTCTAGTTCTTTTTTTTTTTTTAGATTTACTATTCTTCTTCTTCTAGCTTCTTCAGCCAAATACCTATTTTCAATATATTTTTTTTCTTTTTGAGATGGAGTCTTGCTGTGTCACCCAGGCTGGAGTGCAGTGACACAATCTTGGCTCACTGCAGCCCCGCCTGTTGGGTTCCAACGAGTCTTCTGCCTCAGCCTCTCAAGTAGCTGGGACTACAGGTATACACCAACATGCTTGATTAATTTTTGTATTTTTAGTAGAGACAGGGTTTTATCATGTTGGCCAGGCTGGTCTCAAACTCCTGACCTCATGATCCACCCACCTCAGCCTCCCAAAATGCTGGGATTACAGGTGGGAGCCACCACACCTGGCCTGTTTTCAATACTTTCCAAATTTATTAAGCTATAAACTTCCCCAAGTAAATGTTTTAGTTAGGTCCAAAAAGCATTGGATGTCAATTAGGGTAAATGAATGAACTACAATAATACAGAGAATCCAACAGATGATGGATCAAATGAGATAGTTTACTTCCTCCTCACCTAAAAATGAAAGTGGGTATTCCAAGTTCACAGATATATCTGGATCCTAAGCTAATGTATCCTTTGCCATCCTTAAAACATATTTCTCAAGGTCACTTTGGTCACCATCATTCCAGCAAATAAGGAAAGGGAAAGCATGGAGGAATATGTGTGCAATGTTTTACACATAAGTCCTGGAAGGAAGAATGTTTTTTCCATTCACTTTTTTTTTTTTTTTTTTTTTTTGACATTAGTTCTCACTCTGTCACCCAGGCTGGAGTGCAATGGCACAATCATGGCTCACTGCAGCCTCAATTTCCCAGGCTCGAGCAATCCTCCCACCTTGGCCTCCCAAGTATCTGGGACCCCAGGCATGTGCCACCACACCTGGCTAATTTTTATTTTTTTGTAGACACAGGGTTTCACCTTTTTTCCCAGGCTGGTCTCAAACCCCAGAACTCAAGATATGCACCTGCCTCAGCCTCCCAAAGTGCTAGGATAACAGGTATCATCCACCATGCCTGGACCATTTCCAGTCACATTCTTTTGATATAAATCAAGTCACATAACCACATCTAGCAGCAAAGTGTGCTGAAAATTCAGTCTTTGGTGAGACAACCTCATTGTAGCACTATTGCAATAAACAGGAAAATTTTTGCAGTAGTCTCTGTCACACGTGTCTTTACTAATGTTCATAGCTGTAATTCCTATTAAAATTTCTTTTTTATTTCATGAATTATTGACAAGTGCATTCATTTCACTCCAAGGTTATTGGGGGATGGGGTAGGGATTTAAACTATTTATTGTTGATTCATAAGTTAATGACACTGTGTTAATTCTAGTGTGCATAATATTTTCTGAAATTTATGTGGCATTATATAATCAATTGTCTTGAAAACTCCATAAATACTTGAAAAGACTATATATTCTCTGTTTGTTGGATGTAAGAGTCCATGATATCTACAGATCAAACTTGCTAATTGTATTTTTCAAATCTTTGATATGCTTTCTAAATTTTTTCACTTGGTCCATCAGCCCACAATATGCCTGCTCATTTCCATTGGCAAAATTTTGTCACATTGTCTAGGATAAAGTAAATGGGGCAGAGGAGTATACTCTAGTAGAATGGATGTCCTAGAGACCATTTAATCCAATCAGGGGGTTTAACAAAAGATGTGATTGATATACTGCTTTTTATTATGTCCTTTCCCTAAGGCTTATCTTAATTTGGAGCTCATTTAGCCTTCGTGTATCGAGAACATATTTCTCAGTAAGTTTCATTGGTTGGAGATGAGAAATATTCATTTTTCATCCTTACTATCACAGACTTCCTCAATTCTGTTTTTCTTTTCATCCCAGCTTTCAACCAAATATTTTTTTCTGTGTTTTATTAAATGCCACTAATACAAACCAATTCAAGCTGGCAACATACTATCTCCAAATCTCTTTGCACAAATCACGAGTACACTTGTTATATTTTCTGCTTTGCCCAATATTTCACCACTATAAAACATGTCCATGTTTACATGTTCCTGAATAGTTTCACCACCTACATCTTGGTCACCACATATCTTGGGTTTTTATTACATAAACATCCAATTTCTAGACATCAATTTATGTATTTGTGTTGTGGGTTGAATTGTTGTCCCCCCACTGAAAAAAAAAATATGTTGACGCTAACCACAAAGACCTCAGAATATGACCTTACTTGGAAATAGGGTGATTGCAGATATAATTAGTTAAGATGATGTCATACCAGAGCAGGGTGGGTCCCTAATCCAATGTGACTAGTGTTCACATAACAAGATGGCCACATGAGAACACAAACACAGAGAGAATGCCATATGGCAAAAGGACAGAGATTGGGAATTATGCAGCTGTAAGCCAAGGAACACCAAAAATTTCTAACAAACCAGCAGAGGCTAAGAAGAGGCTAGGAAGGATTCCACCAGGTTTCAGGTGGAGACTGACCCTCTAACACCTTGATTTCAGACCTCTGGTCTCTAGAACTGTGAGAATAAAATTATGTTGTTTTAAACCATTCAGTTTGTGGTACTTTGTTACAGCAGCCCTAGAAAACAAATACAATTAGTGAACAAGTGTTGCAGTAAAGCTGAATTTATTAAAAACCAACAAACTCAGTGGCTTAAAAAAATAAATTTTATCTTATTCTCTCAGATATGTGTGTTGGCTGTGACTGTGCTGGGCTCTGCTAGACTTGGCTTGAGCTCAGCTTCAGACTTGAAGTAACTTTCAGATGTTCTCCATGTATCTTTTCATTCTGGGTTCCAGGCTGAATTAGCAGCCTCACCTGGGACAAGGTGTTTTTACACAGAGGGTAAAAGCACAAGAGGTCAAGACAAATCACACAAACATATTTAAAGCCTCTGCTCATATGTGGCATCGGATACATTCCCATATATTCTACTGGCAAAAAAAAGACACACAGACTTGTGTCAAAGCTCTAAGTCAATGGCGAAGAGAAGCATTGCCTTCAGATAAGTGTGGGAAGGTAAGAAAGGTATAAATAACAACTAATATATGTTGTGTTTGTTCTATTTATATTTATTGTGATTACTCGTGTGTTGCTATTCATATCATCTAATTATCATCATGTTTATCATTCTTTTGTGTGTTTTTTTGTTTTCTTTTTAATTATTATTATTTCCATAGGTTTTTGGGGAACATGTAGTATTTGGTTACATGAGTAAGGTCTTTAGTGGTGATTTGTAAGATTCTGGTGCACCCATCACCCAAGGAGTATACACTAAACCCAATTTGTAGTCTTTTATCCCTCACCCCCCCCACCCTTTTCCCTGAGTCCCCAAAGTCCATTTTATGATTCTTATGCCTTTGCAACTTCATAGCTTATTTCCCACTTATCAGTGAGAACATACAGTGTTTGGTTTTCCATTCCTGAGCTACTTCACTTAAAATAAGAGTCTCCAGTTCTATCCAGGTTGCTGTGAATGCCATTATTTTGTTCCTTTTTATGGCTGAGTAGTGTTCCATTGTGTGTGTGTGTGTGTGTATGTGTGTGTGTGCATAATGGATATTGTATATATAATATATATATTATATATTGTATATATAGATATATATAAAGATATTATATATATTGTATATATATATAAAGGATATTGTGTGTGTGTATATATATATGTAAATTGTATATATATATACACAATTGTGTGTGTGTATATATATGTGTGTGTGTATATATATACACATATATATACAATTTCTTTATGTACTCATTGACTGATGGGCATTTGGCTGGTTTCATATTTTTACAATTGCACATCATGCTGCTATAAGTGTGCATGTGCAAGTATCTTTTCCGTAAAATGACTTCTTTTCCCCTGGGTAGATACCCAGTAGTGGGATTACTGGATCAAATGGTAGTTCTATCTTTACTTTTTTAAGGAATCTCCACACTGTTTTCTACGATGGTTGTACTAGTTTACATTCCCACCAGCAGTGTATAAGTGTTCCCTTCTCACTACATCCACACCAACATCTTTTTTTTTTTTTTCGATTTTTTATTATAGCCATTCTTGCATAAATAAGTTAGTATTGCATTGCGGTTTATTTGCATTTCTGGATATTAGTCCTTTGTTGGATGTAGAGATTGTGAGGCTTTTCACTCACTCTGTGAATTGTCTGTTTACTCTGCTGACTGTTCTTTTTGCTGTGCAGAAGCTCTTTAGTTTTATCCTCCTTTCCTATCTTCTTGAGACTGATATGATTTCTATGCCCCTCCCCCTTTCCCTCTCTGCTAATTTGAATGCTATAGACAGTATGTCCATTTATTTAATAGTTACCCTTAATGTTTTTAACATGCTTGACTTAAATATTTTTAAATCTCTAAAGGAATTCAGTATATATAGCTTCCTCCTTAAGTAACATGACCCTTGTCATGCTTTACCCAATAAAAGACAAATTCTCAAGAAGCAGGGAAGACAGCACACAGAAGACAGGGCTAACATGCATCTCCCACATGGACAGACAAAACAGTATGTGGAGACTCACACCGTGATCTTTTGCTCCAAGTACCACAGAAGAAATGTACTAGAAAAAAACAAAAAAATTCACAGACTCTTTGAAAGAAGCAACATGCTGTTGTAAGTTCCATGAAACAAGCAAAAACTGTGAGTTCCCAAAGTGCGAGGTGGGGGACCTACCTCTGAACCCACATCCCCACTGGCGACTCTTAAAATTCAAATCACAGGAGAAGAACTTAACCTTACCTAGAAATGAAACAGATTTAGGGAGTCATGAAAAATATAAAAATACAAGTAGCAGCAGGAAGTGCCTTGCATGTACTCCCAGTCTCTAGCTTGAGCCCAGGAAAGCCATCCCTGACTAAATCTTACAGGACCTCTTGGGGAAGCCAGCCAGTGGAAATGGGGATTGGGGGGGGGGGAGTGGGGGAGTTCCACAGGGTAAAGGAAGTTTCCAACTGAAATTGGTAGTGAAGAAGTTTCAAACTGAAATTGGTAATGGGTTCAACTGGGCACAAATTTTCTTGAGCAGAGTCCAAGGGAGAAGTGGGAGCAGCTGTGGATACAAGTAAGTGCGGGAGTGCAGGAGCTGCTGCAGACAGAGTAGGAAGACTGGAAGGGGTGAAGTCTGAAAGCCATGACATTTCTCAACAGAGGAGCTCATGGCCTGAGACAAGATTTCAGCATGGCACCATGGAGTGAGACTAGCCTTTCCAACTACCTGGGAGCTGGCTGAGGGCACTTGTTACCACTGTCCCCCACTTGCCTGGACACAGCAAAGGAAGCCATAATCCCACCTAGAATATAAACCCATCAATCTGAGAATCACCCCTGACCCCCACAGTAGCCATGGAAGTCCCCACTTAAGGAGAGTCTGAGCCTAGACCCACCTAATCCTGCCCCCACCTGATGGTATTTCCCTACCCACCCTGGTAACCAAACACAAAACAGAAACTCCTGGAAGCCCACCACCAGAGAAGCCAAAATACTTACCCAGGACATGTTAGGGCAAGCCCCCTACCATTACAGCAGCTAGTGCTCTCTTGAAAATGCAACCTCCTGGCTAAAGGCCAGCTAACTCAGGCCATTACAGCAACTCATTACAGAATAACCCTGATCCCAGGAAGAAGATAATACCTAATGCCACTGCCTATAACATCCTGAAATAGTCTACCCAAATGAGAAGGATCTAGAAAAGTACTTCTGGTAATATGACAAAATAGGGTTCTATAACATCCCCAAAATATCCCCAGCAATAAATCCAAACCAAGAAGAAATCTCTGAATTGCCAGATAAAGAATTCAGAAGGTTGATTATTAAGCTACTCAAGAAGATATCAAAGAAAGGTAAAAACCAACTTAAATAATTTTTTTAAATACATGATGTGGATGAAAAATTCTCCAGAGAAATATGTATCAAAAAGAAAAACTAATCACAACTTCTGGTAATGAAAGACACACATAGAGAAATACAAAATGCCTGGAAAGTTTCAACAATGACTAGAACAAGTAGAAGAAAGAACTCCAGAGCTCAAAGACAAGGCTTTTAAATTAACCCAGTCAGATAGAGACAAAGAAAAAAGAACAAAGTCTCCAAAAAATTTGGGATTATGTTATGACCAAACCTAAGAATAATTGGTGTTCCTGGGGAAGAAAATAAATCCATAAGATTAGAAAACTTATTTGAGGAAATAATTGAGGAAAACTTCATTGGCCCTGCTAGCCATCTAGACATCCAAATCAAATCATCCAAATCATCCAATTGAGGAAAACTTCTTTGGCCCTGCTAGCCATCTAGACATCCAAGCAGCTCAAAGAACACCTGGGAAATTCACTGCAAAAAGATCATCACCCAGGCACATATTCATCAGGTTGTCCAGATGATCAAAAGGATCTTTAGAGCTGTGAATGAAAAGCATCAAGTGGACTATAAAGGAAAACCTATCAGATTAACAGCAGACTTCTCAGCAGAAGCCTTACAAAGCCAGAAGGAATTGAGGTCCCATCTAGCCTCCTGAGACAAAACAATTGTCAACCAAGAATTTTGTATACAGCAAAACTAAGTTTCATGAATGAAGGTAAGATAAAGTCTTTTTCAGACAAACAAATGCTGAGAGAATTTGCCAATACTAAGTCAGCACTACAAGAAAGACCAAAAGGAGTTCTAAATATTGAAGAAAAAGAACCTCAGAATACACCAAAATAAAACCTCCTTACAGCATAAATTTCACATGATCTAAAGAGCAATAACTTAATAGAAAATAAGGTTTTAAGGCAACAGTTAACATGATGAATAGAACAGTACACCACATCTCAATACTTATGTTTAATGTAAATGGCCTAAATGTTCCACTTAAAAAATATGGAATGGCAGAATGCTTAAAAATCCACCAATCAAGTACCTGATGTCTTCAAAAGACTCACTTAACACATAAGGAGTCACATAAACTAAAGGTAAAGGGGTAGAAAAGGAGATTCCATGCAAATGAAAACCAAAAGTCAGCAAGTGTAGTTATTTTTATGTCAGTCAAAATAGGCTTTAAAGCAACAGCATAAAAAGACTAAGAGGGATATTATATAATGATAAAAGAAATAGTCCAACAGGAAAATGTCACAAGCCTAAATACACATGCATCTAACACTGGAGCTTCCAAATTTATAAAACAATTACTACTAGACCTAATAAATGAGATAGACAGCAACACAAAAATAGTTGGGGACTTCAATACTCCATTGACAGCACTAGATAGGTCATCAAGACAGAAAATCAACAAACAATGGACTTAAACTACACCCTAGAACAAATGAACTAAACAGATATTTACAGAACATTCAACCCAACAACTGCAGAATATACATTCTTTTCTTTGGCACATGAAACATTCTCCAAGACAGACCATATGACAGGTCACAAAAAAAGTCTCAATAAATTTAAGAAAATCAAAATTATACCAATTATCCTCTCAGATCATAGTGGAATAAAACTAGAAAATAACTCCTAAAGGGACTCTCAAAACCATCCAAATACATGGAAATTAAATAGTCTGCTCTTGAATTATTTTGGGGCCAACAATGCAATTAAGATACAAATTTAAAAATTCTTTGAGCTGAATGATAATAGTAACATGACATTTAAAAAGCCTCTGGGATACAATAAAAGCTGTGCAAAAAGCTCATAGTATTAAATGCCTACATCAAAAAGTCTGAAAGAGCACAAGTAGACAATCTAAGGCCACACCTCAAAGAACTACAGAAACAACAAGAACAAGCCAAACCCCAAACCAGAAGAAAAGAAATAACCAAGATCGGAGCAGAACTAAAAGAAATTTAAAAACAACAATACAAAAGATAAATGAAACAAAAGGCTAGTTTTTTGAAATGATGAATAAAACTGATAGACCATTAGCAAGATTAACCAAGAAAAGAAGAGAGAAGATTCAAATAAGCTCAATTAGAAATGAAATGGAGATATGGCAACGAATATCACAGAAATACAAAGATCATTCAAGGCTACTATGAACACCTTATGCACACAAACTAGAAAATTTAGAAAAGATAAATTTCAGGAAATATACAAACCTCCTAGATTAAATCATGAAGAAATAGAAACTGAATAGACCAATAACAGATAGCGAGATTGAAACACTGATTTTTTAAATTGCCTACCAAAAAAAGTCCAGGACCATAGATTCACAGATAAATTCTTTCAGACATTCAAAGAAAAATCAGTATCAAGCTTACTGAAACTATTCCAAAAAAAAAAAAAGAGAAAGAGGGAATCCTCCCTAAAGATGATTCTATGAAGCCAGTATCACCCTAACTCCAAAACCAGGAAAAACAACAAAAAAAGAAACTCCAAAACAAAAAAAAAGAAAGCTATAGACCAATATCCCTGATTGAACATGGATCTAAAAATCCTCAACAAAATATAGCTAACTGAATCCAACAGCATATCAAAAAGCTAATACACCATGATCAACTGGGTTTCATAACAGGACTGTAGGGATGGTTTGACAAATGCAAGTCAATAAATGTGATACAACACATACACAAAACTAAAAACAAAAATCATATGATCATATCAATAAAAGCAGAAAAAGCATTTGACAAAATCCAGAATCACTTTATGATTAAAACCCTCAGCAAAACTGGCATAGAAGGGACTTACCTCAAAGTAATAAAAGCCATCTATTACAAACCCACAGCCAACATTGTACTGAACAGGAAAAACTTGAAAGCAATTCCCCTTGAGAACTGAAACAAGACAAGGATGTCCATGCTCACCACTTCTATTCAGCATAATACTGGAATTCCTAGCCAGAGCAATCAGACAAGAGAAAGAAAGGGCATCCAAATAGGTAAAGAGAAAGTCAAACTGTCACTGTTCATAGATGATATGATCATATACCAAGAAAAACTTAAAGACTCATCCAAAAAACTTGTAGATCTGATAAATGAATCTAGTAAAGTTTCAGAATAAAAAATTAATATACACAAATCATTAGCACTGCTATATACCAACAATGACCAAGCTGAGAAACAAATTAAGAATTCGGTGCCTTTTAAAACAGCTACAAAAAAAAAAAAAAAAAAAAAAAAAAAAGATTAGGAATATACCTAACTAAGGAGGTGAAACTACAAAACACTGCTGAAAAAAATTATTGATGACACAAACATATGGAAGCACACTTCATGCTCATGGATGGATAGAATCAATATTGTGAACATGACCATACAGCCAAAAGCAAGCTACAGATTCAATGCAATTAGCATCAAAGTACTATCATTATTCTTTACAGAACTAGGAAAAACAATCCTAAAATTCATGTGGAATCAAAAAAAAATCCCTGCATAGCCAAAGCAATACTAAGCAAAAAGAACAGATATGGAGGTATCACTTCAACTGACTTCAAACTACACTACAAGGCTACAGTTACTAAAACAGCATGGTACTGATATAAAAATGAACATGTAGACCAATGAAACAGAACAAAGAACCCAGAAATAAAGCCAAATACTTAACAGCCAACTGATCTTTTGTAAAGCAAATAAAAACATAAAGTGAGCAAAGAACACCTTATTTAACAAATAGTGCTGGGATAATTGGCAAGCCACATGTATAAGAATGAAACTGGATCCACATCACTCACTTTATACAAAAATCAACCCAAGATGGATCAAAGACTTAAATCTAAGACCTGAAACCATAAATATTCTAGAAGATAACATGGGTAAAATTCTTTTAGGCATTGACTTATGCAGAGTTCATGACCAAGAACCCAACAGCCAATACAACAAAAACAAAACTAAATAGACGGAACCTAATTAAACTAAAAAGCTTCACTGCAGCAACAGAAATAATCAGCAGAATAAATAGACAACCCACAGAATAGGAGAAAATATTCACAAACTATGCATCCAACAAAGGACTTATATCCAGAATCTTTAAAGAACACAAACAAATCAGCAAGAAAGAAACAAATAGCTACATCAAACAGTGGGCTAAGGACATGAATAGACGATTCTCAAAAGAAGATATGCAAATGGCCAACAAACATATAAAAATGCTCAATATCACTAATTATCAGGAAAATACAAATTTAAACCACAATGAGCCACCACCTTTCTCCTGAATGACCATAATAAAAAAAAAATCAAAAAATAATAGATGATGGCATGGATGCAGTGAAAAGGGAACACTTATACACTGCTGGTGGGAATTTAAACTAGTACAACTACTATGGAAAACAGCATGGAGATTACTTAAAGAACTAAATATAGATCTACCATTTGATCCAGCAATCCTACTATTGGGTATATACCCAGAGGAAAAGAAGTCATAATATGAAAAAGACACTTGCAAGCACATGTTTATAGCAGCATAATATGCAATTATAAAAATATGGAACCAGCCTAAAAGCCCACTGGCCAACGAGTGGATAAAGAAAATGTGGTATATATACACCATAGAATACTACTCAGCCAAAAAAAAAGGAATGAAATAATGGCATTCATAGAAAACTGGATTGAGTTGGAGACCATTATTCTAAATGAAGTAACTCAGGAATGGAAAACCAAACATTGTATGTTTTCACTCATAAGTGAGAAATAAGCTATGAGGATGCTAAGGCCTAAGAATTATACAATGGACTTTGGGGACTAGGGGAAGTGGGTAGGAGGATGAGGGATGATAAAGCACTACACATTGGGTACAGTGTACACTGCTCGGGTGATGGGTGCACCAAAATCTCAGAAATTACTACTAAGTAACTTATCCATGTAACAGAAAAACCATGTTCCCCAAAAACTATTGAAATAAAAAATAAAATGAAATGCAACTTCTTCAACTCATTATTGCTGTCTAAAGTTTTACATTTGATCTTAGCCAAAGGGCCAAAAAGAATGCATAGAGTTTTAGAGCTTTATGTTTTAACATAAAATAATATAATATTTATGTAATATTATATAAAATATTTAATTAAAAAGTATAAGATATGAATTTAACACAAAATAATCTGATTTTAAGTCAAAATTTATTAAATTCACCACTATATTTTATCAATGTTTCTTCTAACCATTTCTAACCACTTTTCGAAACTCCACTCTGACTTCATCTTTCTTCTTGCTAGAGTATATTACTTTTTAAAAAGTTCTAGAACCTATAGATAATAAGTGATTTTTGAGTTTGTATGTCTCAAAAGTGCTACATATTGTCATCTCTCTTTTGTTATTTAGAGACAGGCTCCAACTCTGTAACCCGGGCTGAAATGCAATGGCGTGATCTTTGCTTACTGTAGCCTTGACCTTTTCAGGCTCAAGCAATCTTTCTGGGTGAGCCTCTCAAGTAGCTGAAACTATAGGCATATACCGCCATGTTTGCCAACTTTTTTTTTTTTTTTTTTTTTCTTGGTGATGAGGTCTCACTTGTTGCTCAGGCTGTCCTCAAACTCCTGGGCTGAAGCAATACTTCAGCCTTGACCTCCCAAAGTGCTGGAAGCCACCATGCCTAACTTTGTTTTCGTTTTTGTTTTTGTTTTTTTAGAGGCAGGGTTTTACTATGTTGCCCAAGCTGGGCTCAAACTCCTGGTCTCAAGCACACTTCCCATCTCAACCTCCCAAATCACTGCGATTATGGACATGAGCCACCGCACTTAGCCCTGTCATCACTCTTGAATGATGGCATAAAACTAAGGATAAAATTCTAGGCTGATATATATCCATAATAATTGAAAATTAAATTTTTAAAAAAAATCTAGGCTAATACTTGTATCCTTCAGCATTTAAAAGTTACTGTTTCATTGTCTTTTAGCATCTATTATTGCTGCTAAAAAGTGTTCTGTTAGTCCAACATTGATTATATTATGTTCCCCTCATTACTTCATTACTGATATTCTTCAGTTTTACTATGATGAACCTGTTGAGGGATAGTTACTATGAGACAAATATTTGATCAGAAGACCCTGCTGAAGGGGTCTTATTCATATCTGTCCAAGTCACTCTTCCCCTTTTCTAATAATAAGTCATCTCCCTACACAGGAATGATGACCACAAAGAGGTGCTCCTTATGTAAAGGTAAAAGTTTGTAACCTCTGGGGATGGGCAAGCAGAGCAAAGGTGGTGGAAGGAAAAAAATTTTTTATAGAATATAGGAATTGACTAAAGGGAGAATTCACCCAAAATCTCATGGGACTTGTCTACTTCTCCAGGAACATTGATACTGGGATTCTAGGATGAGGATGGTAGAGATTAAATATAAGTTCCAGAGCTTGTGGTGAAAGGATTGACATTTCGTTCCCTATAACTTGAGGAGGGGGCAGTAAAGGAAAGACACAAGAGAACTAAGTGCCCATACTTTATTCCAGGTAAGTCATCCTTCCCAGCATTCCACCCAAAAATGATTGTGACAACATTGTTAAATGAAACTGGGAAGTAAAGAGTAGGATGAGTGGAGCCAGATCTGAATCCAGACAACATGGCTTAAGGAAAAAGAAGAAACAGGAAAGGCGATATAAAGAGCAAAAGAAAGAAATGGAGTCTGAAGACATTTACAAGCAGGATTAACAAAAATTGAGTCTGAGTCCTGCAATTCACAGTTCTAAAACTATTTTTCATTTATCCTACTCAGTACTCAAAGTGTATTTTTTTATTGCATTTTAGGTTTTGGGGTACATGTGAAGAACATGCAAGATTGTTGCATAGGTACACACATGGCAGTGTGATGTGCTGCCTTCCTCCTCTTCACCTATATCTGGCATTTTTCCCCATGCTATCTCTCCCCATCTCCCCACCCCCCCATCCCTTCCCCATTTTCCCCCAACAGACCCCAGTGTGTAGTGCTCCCCTCCCTGTGTCCATGTGTTCTCATTGTTCAACACCCGCCTATGAGTGAGGACACGCGGTATTTGATTGTCTGCTCTTGTGTCAGTTTGCTGAGAATGATGGTTTCCAGGCTCAACCATGTCCCTACAAAGGACACGAACTCATCATTTTTAATGGCTGCATAGTATTCCATGGTATATATGTACCACATTTTCCCTGTCCAGTCTATCATCGATGGGCATTTGGGTGGGTTCTAGGTCTTTGCTATTGTAAACAGTCCTGCAATGAACATTTGTGTGCATGTGTCCTTATAGTAGAACGCTTTATAATCCTCTGGATATATAGCCAATAATGGGATTGCTAGGTCAAATGGAATTTCTATTTCTAGGTCCTTAAGGAATCACCACACTGTCTTCCACAATGGTTGAACTAATTTACAATCCCACCAACAGTGTAAAAGTGTTCCTATTTCTCCACATCCTCTCCAGCATCTATTGTCTCCAGATTTTTTAATGATTGACATTCTAACTGGCGTGAGATGGTATCTCAATATAGTTTTGATTTGCATTTTTCTAATGACCAATGATGATGAGCATTTTTTCATATGTTTGTTGGTCTCATGTATGTCTTCTTTTGTAAAGTGTCTGTTCATATCCTTCGCCCACTTTTGAATGGGCTTGTTTGTTTTTTTCTTGTAGATCTGTTTTAGTTATTTGTAAATTCTGGATATCAGCCCTTTGTCAGATGGGTAGACTGCAAAAATTTTTTCCCATTCTGTTGGTTGCCGATTCACTCTAATGACTGTTTCCTTGGCCGTGCAGAAGCTGTGGAGTTTGATTAGGTCCCATTTGTCCATTTTGGCTTTTGTTGCCAATGCTTTTGGTGTTTTGGTCATGAAGTCCTTGCCTACACCTATGTCCTGAATGGTTTTGCCTAGATTTTCTTCTAGGGTTTTTATGGTGTTAGGTCTTATGTTTAAGTCTTTAATCCAACTGGAGTTAATTTTAGTGTAAGACATCAGGAAGGGGTCCAGTTTCTGATTTCTACATGGCTAGCCAGTTTTCCCAACACCATTTATTAAACAGGGGATCCTTTCCACATTGCTTGTTTTTTTCAGGTTTGTCAAAGATCGGATGGTGGTAGATATGTTGTGTTGCCTCCCAGGCCTCTGTTCTGTTCCATTGGTCTATATCTCTGTTTTGGTACCAATAGCATGCTGTTTTGATTACTGTAGCCTTGTAGTATAGTTTGAAGTCCGGTAGTGTGATGCCCCCTGCTTTGTTCTTTTTGCTTAGAATTGACTTGGCTATGCGGGCTCTCTTTTGGTTCCATATGAAGTTTAAGGTGGTTTTTTCCAGTTCTGTGAAGAAGGTCATTGGTAGCTTGATGGGAATAGCGTTGAATCTGTAAATTACTTTAGGCAGTATGGCCATTTTCACAATATTGGTTCTTCCTAACCATGAACATGGAATCTTTCTCCATCTGTTTGTGTCCTCTCTCAATTTCGTAGAGCAGTGGCTTGTAGTACTCCTTGAAGAGGTCCTTTACATTCCTTGTTAGTTGTATTCCTAGGTATTTTTTTCTCTTTGTAGCAATTGTGAATGGCAGTTTGTTCTTGATTTGGCTCTCTTTAAGTCTGTTATTGGTGTATAGGAATGCTTGTGATTTTTGCATATTGATTTTGTATCCTGAGATTTTGCTGAACTTGCTTATCAGTTTCAGGAGATTTGGGGCTGAGATGATGGGGTCTTCTAGATATACAATCATGTCGTCTGAAAATAGAGACAATTTGACTTCCTCTTTTCCTATTTGAATACCCTTTATTTCTTTTTCTTGCATGATTGCTCTGACTAGAACTTCCAGTAATATATTGAATAGGAGTGGTGAGAGCGGGCATCCTTGTCTAGCACCAGATTACAAAGGGAATGCTTCCAGTTTTTGCCCATTAAGTATGATATTGGCTGTTGGTTTGTCGTAAATAGCTTTTATTATTTTGAGATACATTCCATCAATACCTAGTTTATTGAGGGTTTTTAGCATAAAGGGCTGTTCAATTTTGTCAAAGGCCTTCTCTGCCTCAATTGAGATAATCATGTGGTTTTTGTCTTTTGTTCTGTTTATGTGGTGAATTACGTTTATAGACTTGCGTATGTTGAACCAGCCTTGCATCGCTGGGATGAAGCCTACTTGATCATGGTGGATAAGCTTTTTGATATGCTGTTGCAATCGGCTTGCCAGTATTTTATTGAAGATTTTTGCATTTATGTTCATCATGGATATTGGCCTGAAGTTTTCTTTTCTCATTAAGTCTCTGCCGGGTTTTGGTATCAGGATGATGTTTGTCTCATAAAATGATTTGAGAAGGATTCCCTTTTTTTGGATTATTTGGAATAGTTTCAGAAAGAATGGTACCAGCTCCTCTTTGTATGTCTGGTAGAATTCAGCTGTGAATCCATCTGGACCTGGGCTTTTTTTGGGTGGTAGGCTCTTAATAGCTGCCTCAACTTCAGACCTTGTTATTGGTCTATTCAGTGTTTCAACTTCTTCCTTGTTTAGGCTTGGGAGGATGCAAGTGTCCAGGAATTTATCCATTTCCTCCAGGTTTACTAGTTTATGTGCATAGAGTTGTTTGTATTAATCTCTGATGATGGTTTGAATTTCTGTGGAATCTGTGGTGATAACCCCTTTATCATTTTTTATTGCATCAATTTGGTTATTCTCTCTTTTCTTTTTTATTAATCTGGCTAGTGGTCTCTCTATTTTGTTGATCTTTTCAAAAAACCAGCTCCTGGATGTATTGATTTTTTGAAGGGTTTTTTTGTGTCTCTATCTCCTTCAGTTCTGCTCTGATCTTAGCTATTTCTTGTCTTCTGCTAGGTTTTGAGTTTTTTTGATCTTACTCCTCTAGCTCTTTCAATTTTGACAATAGAGTGTCAATTTTTGATCTCTCCTTGCTTCTCATGTGGGCACTTATTGCTATATATTTTCCTCTAGAGACTGCTTTAAATGTGTCCCAGAGATTCTAGTATGTTGTGTCTTCGTTCTTGTTGGTTTTGAAGAACAACTTTATTTCTGCCTTCATTTCATTTTTTATCCAGTCAACATTCAAGAGCCAGTTGTTCAGTTTCGATGAGCCTGTGCGGTTCTGAGTTAGTTTCTCAATTCTGAGTTCTAACTTGATTGCACTGTGGTCTGAGAGACTGTTTGTTATGATTTTTGTTGTTTTATATTTGCTGAGGAGTGATTTACTCCCAATTATGTGGTCAATTTTAGAGTAGGTGTCATGTGGTGCTGAGAAGAATGTATATTCTGTGGATTTGGGGTGGAGAGTTCTGTAAATGTCTATTAGGTTTGCTTAGTCCAGGTCTGAGTTCAAGTCCTGGATATCCTTGTTAATTTTCTGTCTGGTTGATCTGTCTAATATTGACAATGGGGTGTTAAAGTCTCCCACTATTATTGTGCAGGAGTCTAAGTCTCTTTGTAAGTCATTAAGAACTTGCCTTATGTATCTGGGTGGTTCTGTATTCAGTGTGTATATATTTAGGATCATTAGCTCTTCTTGTTGCATTGATCCTTTTACCATTATGTAATGTCCTTCTTTGTCTCTTTGATCTTTGTTGGTTTAAAGTCTATTTTATCAGAGAAGATAATTGCAACTCCTGCTTTTGTTTGCTCTCCATTTGCTTGGTAAATTTTCCTCCATCCCTTTATTTTGAGCCTTTGCGTATCCTTGCATGTGAGATGGGTTTCCTGGTTACAGCACACTGATGGGTTTTGGCTTTTTATCAATTTTGCCAGTCTGTGTCTTTTGATTGGGGCATTTAGTCCATTTACATTTAGGGATAATATTGTTATGTGTGAATTTGATACTGCCATTTTGATGCTAGCTGGCTGTTTTGTTCATTAGTTGATGCAGATTCTTGATTGTGTTGATGCTCTTTACCATTTGGTATGTTTTTGGAGTGGCTGGTACTGATTGTTCCTTTATATGTGTAGAGCCTCTTTCAGGAGCTCTTGTAAAGCAGGTGTGGTGGTGATGAAATCTCTGAGTACTTGCTTGTTTGCAAAGGATTTTATTTTTCCCTCACTTATGAAGCTTAGTTTGGCTGGATAGGAGATTCTGGGTTGAAAGTTCTTTCTTTAAGGATATTGAATATTGGCCCTCACTGTCTTCTGGCTTGTAGGGTTTCTGCTGAGAGATCTGCTGTGAATCTGATGGGCTTCCCTTTGTGGGTAACCCGAGCTTTCTCTCTGGCTGCCCTTAGCATTTTCTCCTTCATTTCAACCCTGGTGAATCTGACGATTATGAGCCTTGGGGTTGCTCTTCTTGTGGAATATCTTTGTGGTGTTCTCTGTGTTTCCTGGACTTGAATATTGGCCTGCCTTGCTAGGTTGGGGACCTTGGTATGATATCCTGAAGAGCATTTTCCAGCTTGGATTCATTCTCTTTGTCACATTCAGGCACACCTATCAGACATAGATTAGGTCTTTTCACATTGTCCCACATTTCTTGGAGACTTTGTTCATTCCTTTTTACCCTTTTTTCTCTATTCTTGCCTTCTCATTTTATTTCATTGAGTTGATCTTCAACCTCTGATATCCTTTCTTCTGCTTGGTCAATTCGGCTGTTGAAACTTGTACATGCTTCGTGAAGTTCTTGTGTTGTGTTTTTCAGCCCCAACAATTCACTTATATTCCTCTCTATGCTGTCCATTCTCGTTAGCATTTCGTCAAATCTTTTTTCAAGGTTCTTAGTTTCTTTGCATTGGGTTAGAACATGTTCTTTTAGCTCACTGTAGTTTCTTATTACCCACATTCTGAAGTCTGATTCTGTCATTTCATCACACTCCTTCTCCATCCAGCCTTGTTCCCTTGCTGGTGAGGAGTTGTGATCTCTTTTAGGAGGAGAGGTGTTCTGGTTTTGGGTGTTTTCATCCTTTTTGTGCTGGTTTCTTCCCATCTTTGTGGGTTTATCCACCTGTTGTCTTTGTAGTTACTGACTTTCAGATTGGGTCTCTGAGTGAACTTCCAGTTTGTGGATACTGAAGTTCCTTCTTTTTCTTAGCTTTCCTTCTAAAAGTCTGACCCCTTTGCTGTAGGACTGCTGAGGTCCACTCCAGGCCCTGCTTGCCAGAGGATCACCTGCAGCAGCTGCAGAACAGTAAGGGTTGCTACCAGTTTCCTCTTCTGCTATCTTTGTCCCAGTAGGATGCCCGCCAAATGTCAGTCTGATCTCTCCTTTATGAGGTGACTCTTTGGCTATACGGGGGTCGGGGAGCTTCTTGAGGAGACAGTCTGTCCTTTATTGGAGCTTAAGTCCTGAGCTGTGAGCTCCGTTGTTCATTCAGAGTTGCTTGGCAGGTAAGTTTAGGTCTGCTGCAGCAGAACTCATAAATTCCCTTCCCCCCCCACGTGCTCTGTCCCAGGGAGTAGGGCTTTATTTTTGAGTTTCCGTTGTGCTGCTGCCTTTTTTTTTCCTTCAGGGCTGCGCTGCCCAGCGAGGAGGCAGCCTAGTCACTGTCTGCCTGTAGAGGCTTTGCTGAGCTGCTGTTGGCTCTGCCCAGCTGCTGTCGTGTGATCTTCCCTGCAGTACTGTTTATATGGGTGTAGTTAGAACTGCCTTGGCAATTGTGGCCTGCCTCTGTTATGGGGGACTCTCTGTGTAGTGGCAGGTTTCCTCGGCAACAGC
Source organism: Sapajus apella (assembly GCF_009761245.1). Taxonomy (NCBI): domain Eukaryota; kingdom Metazoa; phylum Chordata; class Mammalia; order Primates; family Cebidae; genus Sapajus; species Sapajus apella. The sequence goes on from NW_022436987.1 coordinate 11,832,646, forward strand.
AGGTTGCCTCGGCAATGGTGGGCTGCCTCTGTTATGGGGGACTCTCTGTGTAGTGGCAGGTTTCCTCGGCAACAGCAGGTTGCCTCGGCAATGGTGGGCTGCCTCAGCGATGGTCAGACTGCCTCTGTAGTGGTGGATGTCTCAGTAATGGCGGATGCCCCTCCCCCACAGAACCGGACCATCCTGGGTTCAGCTGTGCTTGCTGTGAAACTCTGAACCCAGAGCGTTTTCAATTACTGGTTTTTTTTCCTTTGGGTGGGGGGAGTGGGACCAGCTCAGCCTGATCACCTGGCTCCCTGACTCAGAGTCTTTTGTTGTTGTTGTTGAACTGTTGACTGTCTCCCAGTGTTCCAGTCGCCTGTTGAAAAGGCACCAGGATCTCCCATGCTCAACTCACTGAGCCAGCTGAAACAGCGGCGCTGAGATTCCTGGTGGGTTTTTTGCCTAGGAATCTCCTGGCCTGGCTCGTTATTTCAGATGAATGGGCAACTCTGCTGTCTCAGGGCTCCAATCGCCAGCTAAGAAGGCACCCGGACCAGTGTCTTTTGTACAGAGAACCGCCACGCCAGGGCGTGGGCAAAGCAGCTGGGCAGGCAAAAACAGCTGCACTGGCTGAAACAGCCTTGCTGGCGACCCGTGGGGCTCCTCCGCCTGGAAATCTCCTGGTCTGTGGGCAATAAAAATCCATCTGGAAATGTGGCGTCCACTCACCCTCTGCACTTTCACCAGGAGATGCAATCCTGAGCTGTTCCTAGTCAGCCATCTTCCCCCGACCTCTTCAAAGTGTATTTTTGATTTAGAATAGATCTTTTCTCAATTCCGGAAAAATTTTAGTTATCTTTGTTTACAATATTGCTTTTTCTAAATTTTCTTCATTCTCTTGCACTGCCACTCATACTAGAAATATGTTAGCATTGCTGATCTTTCTTACATGCCCCTTAACTGGCTCTTTCATGTTTTTTATCTCCAGGTTCCAGATGAAATCCATAGTACTAGCTAGCTAATTCTTTCATCTGTTCCTTGATAATGCCTAGTAAAGAACATTATTTTGGCCAGGCATGGTGGCTTGCACCTACTTGAGAGCCTGAGGCAGAAGGATCACTTGAGCCCAGGAGTTCAAGGCTGCAGTGAGCTATGATTGTACCACTGCATTCCAACCTGGGTGACAGAGTGAGACCCTGTCTCATTTAAAAAAAAAAAAAAGAATTTATCCTATCACTTTTTCGTATTTTTCCAGAATTCTGAAATGCCAAATTGGCATCCAGGAAAATATATTACTCATCCGTGTCACAAAAATGTGTTGCATTTTAAAATTAGTACATGACATACCAGGAGACTCTCTATGGTTCATGAATACACAGTGGACCACACTCACAGAAACAGTATTTTAACTTAACTCTGGTTAAGCTAAAACTCATTTTGAACAATTTTTCAGATTTTAGACTTTTAGAGAGTTTCGCATATTATAATGTCATAGCATATATATAATCTCAAAATTTTCCAGTAATTTATACTTGAACTTTAGAAGAGTATATTTAAATAAAATTTTACTTCTAAAGCCAATGACCATAAATTGCTTTTGTTAGTATATATATTTTTTACTATATATGTTTTCTGGCACTTCTTAAATAAAAAAAATTATTATGTATTGTTACATAACTATGAAAGAAAAAATAATCTATTACATTGCTTTTAAATTAATTGGTTTTTTTTTTTAATAAAAGTTTTAGGTTTACAGAAAATTTGTCAGACAAGAAAGTTCTCACATATCCCACTATCCTGGCTCACAGTTCCCCCTATTATTAACATCTTGCATTAGTGTGATACATTTGTTACACCTGATGAACCAATACTGACATATTATTATAAACTGAAGTTCATAGTTTACATTACCATTTACTCTATGTTGTACATTTCTATGTGTTTTCACAATGCTTGATGTCATGTATCCACCATTAAAGTATCATACAGAATCCTTTCACTGCCCTAAAAATCCTCTGAGCTTTGCCTGTTCATTCCTCCATCCCTCCTAACCCCTGGCAACCACTGATCATTTTACTGTCTCCATAGTTTTGCTTTTTCCAAAATGCCATGTAGTTGGAATCATAAACTCTTTTCAGAAAGGCTTCTTTCACTCAGTAATGTGCATTTAAGTTCCTTCCATATATTTTCATGGCTTGATAGCTCATTTATTTTTAACACAATAATATTCTATTGTCTGGATGTACCACAGTTTATCTATTTACCTGCTGAGGGATATCTTGACTTCTCCCAAGTTTTGGCAATTATGAATAAAGCTGCTATAAATAGTGCAGGTGTTTATATGAACATAAATATTCAACCCATTTGGGTACATAACCAGGAATGCAATTGCTAGATCGTATGGTAAGAGTATGTTTAGTTTTGTAAGAAACAGCCAAACTGTTTTCCAAACTGGCTGTACCATCTTGCATTCCAATGAACAATGAATGAGAGAGTTCCCACTGTGATACATCTTCACCAGCATTTGGCATCGTCAGGTTTTTGTGTTGCTGTTTGTTGAGGTGTTTTGTTTATATTTTGCTTTTTAGCCATCCTAATAAGTGTATAGTGGTATCTCATTGTGGTATTAATTTGCATTCCCTAGTGACATATAATGTTGAGCATCTATTCATATGCTTTTTTGCCATATATTCTTTAGTGAGATGTCTATTCAGATCTTTTGCCCATTTTCTAATCAGCCTGTTTTCTTACTATTATAAGAGTTCCTTATACAAAGGTTCTTCAACATGCATTTTTATTCAGTATAATGTTTCTAAGAGTCATCTATGTTGTAGCACGTAATTGGAGTTTATTCATTTTCTCTGCTATACAATATTATATTATTTCCCTGATGGGTTGTTTCCAGTTTTTATTAATATAAATACACACAAACATCTCATAAAAATCTCTTTGCAACCTGGAACCAACCCAAATGCCCATCGATGATAGACTGGACAGGGAAAATGTGGCACATATCCACCATGGAATATTATGCAGCCATCAAAAACAATGAGTTTGTGTCCTTTGTAGAGACATGGATGAACCTGGAAACCATCATTCTCAGCAAACTGACACAAGAGCAGAAGATCAAACACCGCATGTTCTCACTCATAGGCGGGTGTTGAACAATGAGAACACATGGACACAGGGAGGGGAGCACTACACACTGGGGTCTGTTGGGGGGAAGTAGGGGAGGGACAGTGGGGGGTGGGGAGTTGGGGAGAGATAGCATGGGGAGAAATGCCAGATATAGGTGATGGGGAGGAAGGCAGCAAATCACACTGCCACATGTGTACCTATGCAACAATCTTGCATGTTCTTCACATGTATCCCAAAACCTAAAATGCAATGAAATAAATTTTAAAAAAAAATCTCTTTGAATATCAAAAAGTATTCAAGATAATGCCAAATGTTTTTCCAATGTGGCTATACAATGTGCCTTTCTCACCAGCAATACAGAAGATTTCCCATTTTTCTCATCCTTTCCAATGATTTATATGGTCAAAGTTGCTAATTTTTGGCAATCTAATGGGTATAAAAGATCTAATTGTGATTCTACTTGGTATTTCGCTGGTTACTAGTGAGACAGAGTGTCTCTTCTTATTGTTATATGCCATATATATTTCCTCTTTGGTGAAATGCCAGTTCATATCTTTTGCCTATTTTCCAATGGTGTGGTCATCTATCTTAAAGGTTTATATATCATTGCATATATTCTATACTAATCCTTTGTTGGTGATACATATTAAAATATGTTCTCCTGAGTTTGACTTGACTTTTGTTTTCTTTAGGTCATTTTTTAAGAGGTCTTCAAAATGTAAAACATATGAAAACCCTAAAATTAATCCTATTTCTAATTATAAAAATGTTCAAATTGAAAACTCATTAAGATTATATAAGTAGTTACCCTTTTAGCCAACATGTTTGCTTTCACTTTCTTTAAAAAAAAAGTTCTTTATATGCTTCAGATACAAATCTTTATCAAATATATATTTTACAAATATTATCTCCTACTTTCTGGCTTGTTCTGGCTTGTTTTTTCCTTCTTTCAACAATGTCATCTGCAGAAAAGTTTTAATCTTAATAAAGTTCAACTTAACAATTTTTTCTTTTATGGATTGTGCTTTTTGGTGGTATCTAAAAAAATTGCGGACAGTGCCGAGGTCACCTAAATTTTCTTTGATAATATCATCTAGAAGTTTTACAGTTTGGCATTTTATATTTAAGGCTATGATCCACTATCAGTTTATTTTTGTGGATAGTGTAAGGTCAGTATCTGAATTCATTTTTTTGCATATAGATATCAAGCTTTTCCAGCATCATTTTTCGAAAAGACTGTCTCTCTATTGAATTGCCTTTGCACCTTTTGCCAAAGATCAGTTGATTGTATTTGGATAGTTCTATTTCTCGGCTCTCTGTCCTGTTTCATTGATTTATTTGCCCTTCTTTTGCAAATACCATACTGTCTTGGTTACCGTAGTTTATGAAGCCAGGTAGAGTCAGTCTCCAACTCTCTTTTTCTCCTTCAATAATATATTGGCTATTCTGGGTTTCTGCCCTTCCATATTAACTTTAGAATCAGTTTATTGATAGCCACAAAACAGCACTAGGCTTTTGACTGGGATTGCATCGAAACTATAGATCAAGTTGGAAAGAAGCGACATCTTAGTGCTGGCCACATAGAATGAGTTAGGAAGTATTCCTCCTGCTTCTATTTGCTGGAAGAGATAGTTAAAAATCAGTATGATTTCTTCTTTGGATGGTTGGTAGAATTTACCAGTGAAACCTGGGCCTGGTACTTTGTGTTTAGAAAGTTATTACTAACTCAATTTCTTTTATAGATGAGGGCCTATTCAAATTATCTATTGCTCCTTATGTGAGTTTTAGTAGATTAGATCTTTTAAGGAATTGGTCTATTTCATACGTTATCAAATTTTGGGCATTGAGGGTTTATAATTACCTTTGTTTTCCCTTTAATGTTCATGGAATCAGTAGTGTTGGTCTCACTTTCATTTTTTTTATATTAGTAATGTGTGTCTTCTCTCTTTTTTCCTTGGTTAGACTATCTGGAGGTTTATCAACTTTATTAATCTTTTCAAAGAGCCACCTTTGGTTTTGTTGATTTTCTCTATTGTTCTCCTACTTTCAATTCCATTGACTTCCGCTCTTTTATTATTTCTTTTCTTCTATTTGTTTTAGGTTTATATTGTTCTTCTTTCTCAGTTTGCTAAGGTGGAAATTTAGATCATTTATTTTAAAACTTTCTTCTCTTTAATATAGGCATTTAGTGCTATAAATGGTTTTTACTGCATCCCACAAATTTTGATAAGTTGCATTTTTATATTAATTTACCTCAAAATATTTTTAATTTCTCTTGAGACTGATTCTTTAACCCATGTGTTATTTATAAGTGTGTTGTTTCATCTCAAAATATTTTGGAAGTTTTCCACTATCTTTCTGTTGTTTATTTCTAGCTTAACTTTATTGTGGTCTGAGAGCACATTTTGTAACGTTTCTATTCTAAATTTTTTTGGTTTCGATGGCCCAGAATGTGGTCTATCTAGGTGAATGCTCTATGTGAGCTTGAGAAGAATGTGTACTCTGCCAGTATTGAATGAAGTATTCTCTAAATGTCTGCTTTGATCTCAATGTTGTTTTTCCCCAAAATTCATATGTTGAAATACTAACCTACAAGGTGATGGTTCTAGAGGTGGGGTCCTTTAGGAGATGAAATTTATAAAGGCAGAGGTCTTATGGATGGGATTAGTACCCTCATAAAAGAGATCCCAGACGGCTGCCTTGCCCTTCCACCATGATGACACATAAACAAGGTGCCATGTGTGAGGAATGGGCCTTCAACAGACGCCAAATAATCTAGTGCCTTGATCCTGGACTTCTCTGCCCCTAGAATTGTGAGAAATAAATGATTGTTGTTTAAAAGTTGCCCTGTTTTTGGTATTTTTGTTACAGCAGCCCAAAAAGACTAAGACAATGTCAATTACATCCAGTTAGTTGAGAGTGCTGTTCAGTTCAACTATATCCTAGCTAAGTCTTTTACTGATAAATGTGTGTTAAAGATTCCAACAATAATAATGGATTTGCTTGTTTCCCCTTGTAGTTTTATCAGTTTTTACCTAATGCAATTTGATGCTTTGTTACTAGGCATATACATATTAAGGATAGTTGTTGTCTTCTTACAGAATGACCCAATTATCATGTCATGTTCTTCTTTATTCCTGATAGTTTTTCTTGTTCTGAAGGCTGCTTTGTCTAAAGATAAAGTGTGTTATCACGGGTTTCTTTTGATTTGTGTTAGTATGGCATATCTTTATATCCTTTTAATTTTTCTGTGTCTTAATATTTAAATTGGGTTTCTTGTAAATGAAATATAATCGAATCATTTTCCTACTCACTCTCTCTCTTGATGTACTTACACCAGTCACATTTAAAGTGATTATTGATGTATTTGGATTAATATCTACCATAATTATAATGATTTGCTATGTACTACACTTGTTTTTTCTTTTTTTGAAAAAATCTTCACCTCTTTTCTGCCTTCTCTGGTCTTTTTTTTTCTTTTTTGAAACAAGGTCCTACTCTGTCACCCAGACTGAAGTACGGTGATGTGGGCATAGCTCACCACAGCCTCAAACTCCTAGACTTAAGCAAGCCTCCCATCTCAGCCTCCAATGTAGTTAGGACTACAGGCAAAAGTCACTAAATGCAGCCAATTTTTTTTTTTACTTTATGTAAAGATGGAGATTTTACTATGTTGCTCAGGCTGGTCTTGAACTCCTAGCTGCGAATGATCCTCCTACCTTGGCCTCCCAGAAGGCTGGGAGACTCTAGGGATTACAGACTCTAGTCCTAATTGAGCATTTTATATGATTATACATTATCCTCTCTTTCCATGCCACTTCAAATTCAGATATATTATAACAGACTATTCCCAATTTCTCTCATCTGTCCCCTGTAACAGTGCTGTCATTCATTTTACTTATCCATAAGCTATATTCACCAAATACATTTGTTGCTATTATATTAAATGAATAGTTATCTATTAAATCATCCAAGAATAAGAAAAATAAAAGGTCTTATTTTTTATCTCCATTCATTCTTTCTGCAAGATTCTTTCTTTCTCTATGTAGATCTGAGTTTCTGACCTATATTGTTTTCCTTCTCTCCAAAGAACTTTTGAAATTTCTTGCAAGGCAGATAGACTAGCAACAAATTCCCTCACTTTTTGATTATCTGAGAAAGTCATTATCTTGCCTTCACTTTGAAGGATAATTTTGCTGGATACAGAATTCTAAGTTGGTAGGGGATTTTTCTTCTTTTAAAATATTTCACTCAACTGTCTTCTTGTTTGTGAAAAGAATTTAATATAATTCTTAACCATAGTCCTCTGTAGATAAGGTGGATTTTTTTCCTCTGGTTTCTTTCAAAACTTTCTATTTATCTTTAGTACTCTGCAGTTTAAATATCCCTCATAGAAACAGATACAAAAATCCTTAACAAAATATTGCTAAATCAAATCCAACAATATAATGTTTTTTAAAAGGATAATAATGACAAAGTAAGAATTCAAGATTAGTTTAACATTCAAAAACCAATGATATTTACCATATTAGCAGAACAAAGGAGAAAAATATATAATTTTAATAAATGCAAAAAAAAACTGGACAAAATTCAAAAGGAAATCCAAGATTTTAAGAAAACTTTATATTTTCTTTTCAGACAGGGTCTCACTCTGTCACCCAGGTGATTGTGCAATGACACAATCATGGTTCACTGAAGCCTCAACCTCCTAGGTTCAAGTGATCCTCCTACCTCAGCCTACTGGGTAATCATCATGCCTGTCTTTTTTTTTTTTTTTTTTTTTTTTGAGAGAGAGACAGTGTCTCCCTGTGTTTCCCAGGCTATGCGTGAATTCCTGTCCTTAAGCAATTCTCCCACCTTGGCCTCCCAAAGTGTTGAGATTACACAAGTGAGCCACCATATCCATCCTAAAAAACATCTTAACAAAACAAAACTATCCATTCTTAAAGGTCTCAGTAAAAGAAAGAAAAAGAACAAACCAAAAGTAGAAGGAAACCTCATCAATCTTATAAAAGGTATCTATGGCAGGGTGAGTTATAATTAACATTCTTAATAGTAAAATACTGAACAAAGATCAGGAAAAAGGCAATGATGCTCTGGCTCAACAATTCTATTCAACATAGCACTGAAGGTCTTAGCCATTACAATATGACAAGAATAGAAAATAAAAGAAAAAAAATTTTAAGTAAAACTACTTATTTTTGAATATGTAAGGAGTATGTTTTTTTTTTCATATTTTTGAGACAGGATTTCACTTTGTCACCCAGCCTGGAGTGCAATGGTACAAACATAACATTGCAGCATCAACCTCCTGGGCTCAAGGGATCCTTCTGCTTAAGCCCCCCAAGTGGCTGGGACTACAGGTGCATGACACCATGCTCAGCTAATGTACATATTTTTTGTAGATATAGGGTATCACCATGTTCCCCAGGCTGGTCTTGAACTCCTGAGCTAAAGCAATCCACCCATCTCAGCCCCGCAAAGTGCTGGGATTACAGGTATGAGCTGCCACGCTCAGCCTATTTTTTAAAAGTCTAAGAAATCTACCAATCATGATAATTAAAAAGTAAATTTAGCAAGATCACAAGACACAAGGTTAATATTTGAAAACTAAAGGATTTGTATATAATAGCAGCAAACAATTAGAAAATAAAGTTAATACCAACTATTCTTGTTAAATTTCTTCCAGGTATGTTTTCATAATTTCGAATCCTTTTTGTTATGTCCTCTTTGATCATTTTGGACATCATAAACATGCTTACTTTAAAGCCTTTAACAAATTCTTACAAAATCATTTTAATATGCAGCACATTTATATTTCAATTATTGATTTTGGTTGACTTAAGATCAATATAGATTCAGGACATGGAGCAAAATGGCTGAATAGAAGACTCCAGTGAGCAGGTGTGATGGCTTATGCCTATAATCTCAGCATTTTAGGAGTCCAGGGCAGGAGAAGCACCCAAGCCTAAGAGTTCAAGACAAGCCTAGGCAACATAGCAAGACCCCATATCTCTTTAAAAAAAAAAAAAAAAGGAAGCCTCCACTCTTCATCCTCTCCACCAGAACACCAAATTGAACAACCATATACACACAAAAAAGCACATTCATAAGAACCAAAAATCAGGTAAGCAATCACAGTACCTAATTTTAACTTCTTATCACTGAAAGAGTCACTGAAGACGGTGGAAAAGACAGTCTTGAATTTTCATGCCACCCCTATCATCCCCTGGCATAGGCCACATGGCATGGAGTAAGAATCTGTATAATGGGGGAGAGACAGTACAGTGATTGTGGGACTTGGCATTGAAACTCAGTTCTGCCCTGTCATAGCAGAAAGCAACACCAGGCAGAACTCAGCTGATGCCCAAGGAGGGAGCATTTAGATCAGAACTAACCAGAAGGGAATTACCCATCCCAGCAGTCAGACTGTGAGTTCTGGCAAGCTTTACCACCACGGGCTAACATCCTCTAGGATCCTAAATAAACTTGAAAGGCAGTCTAGGCCACAAGGACATTATTCCTGGGCTGTGCTGGACTCAGAGCCAGTGGACTTGGGGGGGCACATGACCTAGTGAACCACCAACCAGGGAAGGCAAGGGAGTGCTTGTACCAGCCCTGCCTCAACCACAGGCAGTATAGCCCACAGGTCTAGGAAAGACTCCTTCCTTCTGCTTGAGGAAAAGGGAACAAAGATCAAAGAGGACTCTCTCTTGCAACTTGGATACCAGCTCAGTCACAGTAGGAGAGGGCACCAGGCAGGGCATTGAGGCCCCTATTCCAGGTCCTAGCTCTTGGATGACATCTCTAGACACACCCTGGGTCAGAAGAGAACCTGATACCTTGAAGGTAAGGACCTAGTCCTAGGATTTATCATCTGCTAACTAAAGAGACTTTGGGCCTGAATAATCAGCAGGGGTACCCAGACAGTACCTCCCACAGGCCTTGGGTAAAACTGAGAGAATTGCTGGCTTCAAGTGTGACCCAGCAAATTCCCAGTTGTGGTGGGATGTGCGGAGAGATTCCTTCTGCTTCAGAAAAGGAGAGAGAAGAGTAAAGGGACCTGTTTTATAGCTTTGATACCAGTGGGGTCAAGCACCAACTGGGCTCTTAAGGTCCCCAGTTCCCAGGCTTTGTTCTTCAATGGCATTTATGGACCTGCTCAGGGCCAGAGGGGAGCCCATTGACCTAAAGAGAGACTCCCAGGCCTGGTAGCATTCACCACAAGCTGACTAAGGAGATCTTGGGCCTTGAATGAACATTTGTGGTAGCAAGGCAGTATGTGCCATGGGGCAGAGGTACCACAGGGAAAAACTCCTGTTTGTGGAAAGGAGAGAAAACAGCAGGAAGGAATTTGTCTTGTGGCTTGGGTGCCAGCTCAGTCATAGTAGAATACAGCACCAGGTAGATTCCTAAGGTTTCTGACTTCAGACCCTGGCTCCTGGATAGCATCTCTAGACATGCCCAGGACTGGACAGCAGGGATCTTGTTACCCTGAAGGGAAGGACACAGCCTGGCTGGCTTCACTTCCTTATTGTAGAGGCCTAAGGCATTCAGAAAACAAAGGCAATAGGCAGGCAGTGGTTGCTGCAAGCCTGCAGGACAAGACTCAGGGCTGTGCTAGCTTTAGGTCTAACCTAGTGCAGTCGCAGTGGTGGTGGCCACAGAGGTGCTTGTGTGACCCCTGTCCCAAACCCAGGAAGTTCATCACAGAGAGACTCTATTTGTTTGGAAGAAAATAAGGAAAAAGAACAAGTGTTTCTGCCTGGTAAAACAGAGAATTCTTCTGGCTCTTATCCAAGACCACCAAGTTGGCACATCTATGAGTCTGCAAGAGCCACAGCATTATTTGGCTGACCATTACTGCTACCTAATGCAGATACAGCTGCATTGACCAAAAACTGAGATCATAGCACCCAAACCCCTTCAAATACTTTCAAATCCTCCCCATGAGGCACAGATACAAACAAGCCCAGACTGCAAAGACTACAGTGAATACTCAGCTCTTGAGTGCCCAGATACCAACAAACATTCACAGGCATCAACAACATCCAGGAAAACATGACCAAAATCAGGACTTCACCAAATAAATGACATAAGGCACCAGTGACAAATTCTGGAGAGAGAGAGATATGTGACCTTTCAGAAAGAGTATTCAAGATAGCTGTTTGAGGAAATGCAACAAAATTCAAGATAACACAGAGAAGAAATTCAGAATCCTTTCAGATAAATTTAACAACAAGATTAAAATAATTTAAAAGAATCAAATGGAAATTCTGGAGTTGAAAAATGCAACTAACATGCTGAAAAATGCAACTGACATGCTTAAGAGCATCAGAGTCTCTTAACAGCAAAATTGATCAAGCAGAAGAAAGAATTAGTGAGCTTTAAGACAGGCTACTTGAAAATATAGAGTCAGCTGGGTGCAATGGCTGATGCCTGTAATCCCAGCTCTTTGGAAGGCCAAGCCAGGCAGACCATTTGATATCAGGAGTTTAAGACCAGCCTGGCCAATATGGGAAAACCCATCACTACCAAAAATCCAAAAATTATCCATGCATGGTGGCAGGTGTCTATAATCCCAGCTACTCAGGAGGTTGAGGCAGGAGTATCACTTGAACCTGGGAACACACAGGTTGCAGTGAACTGAGATCATGGCACTGCACTCCAACCTGGATTACAAAGTGGGATTCCATCAAAGACAGAGAGAGAGAAGAAAAGAAAGAAGAAATAAAGGAAGGAAAGAAAGAAAAGAAAGAAAGAAAAGAAAAGAGAAAGAAAGAAAGAAAAGAAAGAAAGAAAGAAAGAAAGAAAGAAAGAAAGAAAGAAAGAAAGAAAGGAAAGAAAGAAAGAAAGAAAGAAGGGAGGGAGGGAGGGAGGGAGGGAGGGAGGGAAAAGAAAGAAAGAAAGAAAGAGAAAAAAAGAAGGAAAGAAAGAGAGAGAGAGAAAGAAAGAGAAAGAAAGAAAGAGAGAAAGAGGGGGGAGAAGGAAGGAAAAATGTAGAGTCAAAGGAGACAAAAGAATAAAAAAGAAGCATGCCTATGAGACCCAGAAAATAAGTCTTAAAAGGGCAAATCTATGAAATATTGTCCTTAAAGAGAAAGTGGAAGGACAGATAGGGATAAAAACTTTATTTAAAATGTAATAACAGCTTTGCTTGGTGGCTCAGGCCTGTAATCCTAGCACATTGGGAAGCCAAGTCCAGAAGTTCAAGACCAGCTTGGACAACAGGGCAAAACCCCATCTCTAACGAAAACAAAAACCAAAAAATTAGCAAAGTGTAGTGGTGCACACTTGTCCCAGTTGAGTAGTCCCAGATACTTAGGAGGCTTAGGTGGGAGGATGGTTTGATTCCAAAAGATGAAGATTGCAGTGAACTGAGATCACATCCCTGCTTTCCAGCCTGGGCAAGAGCCAGACCCTATCTCAATAAGCAAACAAACCAAAACAGGATAATAACAGAGAAATTCCCAATTCCCAAACCTAGAGAAATGTATCAATATTGAAATATAAAAAGGTTATAGAACACCAGGCAGATATAACACAAAGAAGACTACCTCAAGACATTTAATAAGTAAACTCCCACAGATCAAGGAGGAAGGTTAAAAACGGAGTCCTAAGGGGGGTGCCAAGATGGCTGAGAGGAGGCAACACCAGAATGCAGCTCCCAGCGAATGAGACACAGAGGGCTAGAGAACTTCAGATTCCAAGTGAGGTGCCAGGTTAGTTGTGGTGGGACTGATAGGATTCTGAAAATAGCCCAGGGAAGGCTAGCAAGAAACAGAGCGAGTGCAGCCCAGGGAGGGCGAATTGAGACAGGGTGGGGTACATCCCCACCTGGAAAGTGTAGCCATCTTGGAAGGTAGGGGATTTCACCCGCTTGGTCCTCCAATTTGGATCCTGTGGCTTCCCCATCCCTCCTGCAACCCATGGTCCACAAGAACCCGACTGGACTGAGGGGTGCCGTGCATTGTTGATGCAAATCTGAGTGACAGCTTCTTCCTGGTGCCCCAAGTTGGCATGGACCTGAGCAGAAGTGTGGACTAATGCCAGTGGGGCAAAACTACCTGTCCCACAGAAAGAGGCAGAGTTGAAAGCGGGGAAACAGGCCATAAGGCCTGGCAGGCCCCACCCCCCACAAAATTCAAACTGAAGCCTGCAGGCTAGAGAGGTTCCCAGTGAAAACACCAGTTTGACCCCAACCAGGAAGACAGAGTTCAGGGAAGGAGAGACGCCATTGGGAAGGCGGGGCTAATCTGACCTGCCTAAACAAACTCCAGGAGAAGACCACCCACCCAGCATCCTGACTGAATCTGAGGCAGCCCAGCAGCGCCTCTACAGGCCATAAAAGATATAGCTCCAACCTCAACAAAAAGCACAAACACTCAGAGATTCCATCCCAAATCACCAACTTCAAAGATCAAAGGGAGATAAATCCATAAAGATGGGGGGAAAAAAACAGTGCAAAAAGGATGAATCAAAGACCAGAACACCTCTTCTCCTCCTAGGGATCACAGCTCCTCACCATGAAGGGAACAAAACAACACAGAGAATGAGTTTGATGAATTGACAGAAGCAGACTTCAGAAGGTGGGTAATAACAAACTTCTCCGAGTTAAAAGACTATGTTCTAACCCAGTGCGAAGAAACTAGAAACCTTGAAAAAAGGTTAGACAAAATTCTAACTAGAATAACCAGCATAGAGAAGAACATAAATGACTTAATGGAGCTGCAAAACACAGCACGAGAACTTCGCGAGGCATACACAAGTTTCAACAACCAAACTGATCAAGCAGAAGAAAGGATATCAGAGATTGAAGATGAAATCAATGAAATAAAATAATAAGGCACGATTAGAGAAAAAAGAGTGAAGAAAGGAACAAAGCCTCCAATAACTATGGGATTAGGTAAAAAGACATAATCTACGCTTGATCAACACAACTGAATGTGACAGGGAGAATGAATCCAAGCTGGAAAACACTCTTCAAGAACATTATCCAGGAGAACTTCCCCAACCTAACAAGGCAGGCCAACATTCGAATACAGGAAATTCAGAGAACACCACAAAGATACTCCTCAAGAAGAGCAACCCCAAAGCACATAATCATCAGATTCACCAGGGTTGAAATGAAGAAAAAAATCCTAAGGGCAGCCAGAGAGAAAGGATGAGTCACTCACAAAGAAAAGACCAGCAGGCTCACAGCAAATCTGTCAGTAGAAACCCTGCAAGCTAGAAGGGAGTGGGGGCCAATATTCAACATTCTTAAAGAAAAGAACTTTCAATCCAGAATTTCATATCCAGCCAAACTAAGCTTCATAAGTGAAGGAGAAAGAAAATCCTTTGTGGAAAAGCAATTGCTGAGAGATTTCACTGCTACAAGACATGCCTTACAAGAGCTCCTGAGGAAGTACTAAACATGGAAAGGAACAACCAGTACCAGTCACTGCAAAAATGTACCAAATGGTAAGGAATTTGATGAAGAAATTGCATCAACTAACGGACAAAGCAACCAGCCAGTAACAAAATGGTAGGATCAAATTCAAATATAACAATATTAACATTGAATGTAAATGGCCTAAATGCCACAATCAAAAGACTGGCAAACTGGATAAAAATTCAAGACCCATTGGTGTGCTGTATTAAGGAGACCCATCTCACATGCAAAGACTCACACAGACTCAAAATAAAGGGATGGAAGAAGATTTACCAAGCAAATGGAGAGCAAAAAAAGGCAGGGGTAGCAATCCTAGACTCTGATAAGACGGACTTTAAATCAACAAAGATCAAAAGAGACAAAGGAGGGCACTACATAATAGTAAAAGAATCAATGCAACAAGAAGAGCTAACTCCTAAATATATATGTACCCAGTGCAGGAGCACACAGATACATAATGCAAGTTCTTAATGACCTACAAAGAGACTTAGACTCCCACACAATAATAGTGGGAGACTTTAACACTCCACTGACAATACTGGACAGATCAACAAGACAGAAAGTCAAAAGGGATATCCAGGACTTGAACACAGATCTGGACCAAGTTGACCTAATAGACATTTACAGAACACTCCATCCCAAATCCACAGAATACACATTCTTCTCAGCACCACATCACACTTACTATAAAATTGACCACATAATTGGAAGTAAATCACTCCTTAGCAAATGCAAAAGAACAGAGATCATAACAAATAGTCTCTCAGACCACAGTGCAATCAAATTAGAACTCAGGATTAAGAAACTCACTCAAACCACACAACTGCATGGAAACTAAACAACCTGCTCCTGAATGAATACTGGATAAATAATGAAATGAAGGCAGTAATAAAGATATTCTTTGAAACCAATGAGGATGAAGACACAACGTACCAGAATCTCTAGGACACATTTAAAGCAGTGTCTAAAGGGAAATTTATAGCAATAAATGCCCACATGAGAAACAAGGAAAGATCTAAAATTGACACTCTATTGTCAAAATTGAAAGAGCTAGAGGAGCGAGATAAAAAAAACTCAAAAGCAAACAGAAGACAAGAAATAACTAAGATCAGAGCAGAACTGAAGGAGACAGAGACACAAAAAAAACCCTTCAAAAAAACAATAAATCCAGGAGGTGGATTTTTGAAAAGATCAACAAAATAGACAGACCACTAGCTAGACTAATAAAAAAGAAAAGAAAGAAGACTTGAACAGATACAATAAAAAACAAAAAAGGGGAGATCACCACAGATTCCTCAGAAATACAAACTGCCATCAGAGATTACTACAAACAGCTCTATGCACATAAACTAGTAAATCTGGAAGAAAAGGATAAATTCCTGGACACTTGCACACTCTCAAGACTAAGCCAGGAAGAAGCTGAAACCATAAATAAAGCAATAACAAGGTCTGAAGTTGAGGCAGAAATTAATAGCCTACCAACAAAAAAAGTCCAGGTCCAGAGGGTTCACAGCCAAATTCGACCAGACATACAAAGAGGAGCTGTTACCATTCCTGTTGAAACTATTCCAAACTATACAAAATGAGGGAATGCTCCCTAAATCTTTTTATGAGACCAACATCATCCTGATACCAAAACCTGGCAGAGACACAACTAAAATGCAAACTACAGGCCAATATCCATAATGAACATTGATGCAAAAATCTTCAATAAAATACTGGCAAAATAAATCCAACAGCACATCAAAAAGCTTATCCACCATGATCAACTAGGCTTCATCCTGTGGATGCAAGGCTGGTTCAATATATACAAATCTATAAATGTAATCCACCGCATAAACAGAACCAAAGACAAAAACTACAAGATTATCTGAATAGATGAAGAGAAGGCCTTCAACAAAATTCAACAGCCCTTTATGCTAAAAACTTTCAATAAACTAGGTATCAATGGAACGTATCTCAAAATAATAAAAGCTATTTATGACAAACCCACAGCCAATATCTTACTGAACGAGCAAAAACTAGAAGCATTCCCTTTAGAAACTGGCACTAGACAAGGATGCCCTCTCTCACCACTCCTATTCAACATAGTATTGGAAGTTCTAGCCAGAGCAATTAGGCAAGAAAAAGAAAGAAACTGTATTCAATTCGGAAAAGAAGAAGTCACATTGTCCCTATTTGCAGATGACATGATCGTATATTTGGAAGAACCCATCATCTCAGCCCAAAATCTCCTCAAGCTAATAAGCAACTTTAGTGAAGTTTCAGGATACAAAATCAATGTGCAGAAATCACAAGCATTCCTATACCAACAACAGACAAACAGAGAGCCAAATCATGAGTGAACTCCCATTTACAATTGCTACAAAGAGAATAAATTACCTAGGAATACAACTAACAGAGGATGTAAAAGATCTCTTCAAGCAGAACAAACCACTGCTCCAGGAAATAAGAGAGGACACAAACAGATGGAGAAGCATTCCATGTTCATGGTTAGGAAGAATCAATATTGTAAAATGGCCATACTGCCCAAAGTAATTTATAGATTTAATGCTATCCCCATCAAGCTACCATTGACCTTCTTCATAGATCTGGAAAAAAACACTTTAAACTTCATATGGAATCAAATGAGAACCTGCATAGTCAAGACAATCCTAAGCAAAAAGAACAAAGCTGAAGGCATCACGCTACCTGACTTCAAACTATACTACAAGGCTACAGTAATCAAAACAGCGTGGTAATAGTACTAAAACAGAGATATAGACCAATGGAACAGAACAGAGGCCTCAGAAGCAACACCACACATCTACAAGTATCTGATCTTTGACAGACTGGAGAAAAACAAGCAATGGGAAAAGAACTCCCTGTTTAATAAATGGTGTTGGGAAAACTGGTTAGCCATATGTAAAAAGCTGAAATTGGACCCCTTCCTTATATCTTATATAAAAATTAACTTCAGATGGATTAAAGATTTAAACATAAGAATTAACACCATAAAAACTCCAGAAGAAAACCTAGGCAAAACCATTCGGGACATAGGCACAGGCAAGGACTTCATGACTAAAACACCAAAAGCAATAGCAACAAAAGCCAAAATAGATAAATGAGATCTAATTAAACTTAAAAGCTTCTGCACAGCAAAAGAAACAATCATTAGAGTGAACCAGCAACCAACAGAATGGGAAAAAATTTTTGCAATCTACCTATCTGACAAAGGGCTAATATCCAGAACCTACGAAGAACTAAAGCAGATTTACAAGAAAAAAACAAACAAACGTATTCAAAAGTGGGTGAAGAATATGAACAGACACTTTTGAAAAGAAGGCATTTATGCAGCCAACAAACATATGAAAAATGCTCATCATCATTGATCATTAGAGAAATGCAAATCAAAGCCACATTGAGATACCATCTCACACCAGTTAGAATGCCGATCATTAAAAAATCTGGAAACAGATGCTGGAGAGGATGTGGAGCAAAGGAACACTTTTATACTATTGGTAGGAGTGTAAATTAGTTCAACCATTATGGAAGACAGTGTGGCAATTCCTCAAGGTTCTAGAAATAGAAATTCCATTTGACCCAGCAATCCCATTACTGGGTATATACCCAAAGTATTATAAATCATTCTATTTTAAAGACACATGCACACATATGTTCGTTGTGGCACTGTTTATGATAACAAAAACCTGGAATCAACCCAAATGTCCATCAATGATAGACTGGACAAAGAAAATGTGGCACATATACACCATGGAATTCTATGCAGCCATAAAAAATAACAAGTTCGTGTCCTTTGTAGAGACATGGATGAATATGAAACAATCATTCTCAGCAAACTGACACAAGCACAGAAAACCAAACACTGTATGTTTTCATTCAGAGACAGTGATGAACAATTAGAACACTTGGGGCCTGGGAAGGGAACAACACTCACTGGACTAGGTGGGGAGGTGGAGGGGAGGGGAGGGACAGTGAGGGGCAGGGTGGATGGGGAGGGATAACACCGGGAGAAATGCCTGATGTAGGCGACAGCAAGGTGGGGGAGATGTGGCATGTATGTGCTTATGCAACAATCCTGCAGGATGCAGGATGTGCACATGTACTCCAGAGCCCAAAGTACAATAAAAAAAAAAATAGAGTCCTAAAATCAACAAGAGAAAAGAAACAAATAGCATACAAAGGATCTCTAATATGTCTGGCAGCAGACTTTTTAGCAGAAACCTTACAACCCTGGAGAGAGTGGCATGAATTATTTAAAGTGCTGAAGGATAAACAAAAACAAAAAATATACTTTTATCCTGGAATAGTATATCCAGTGAGAATATCCTTCAAACATGGAGAAATACTTTCCCAGACAAACGAAAGGTAAGGTATTTCATCAACATGAGACCTATCCCATAAAAAATGCTAAAGAGAGTTCTTAATCTAAAACAAAAGGATGTTAATGAGAAAGAAGTCATCTTAATGAACAAAATTCACTGGTAATAGTAAGTACATAGAAAAATGCAGATTATTAGGTCAGGAATAAATGAGATCTTCACTAAAAAAAAAAAAAGAAAAAGAACAAAAAATAAGAAAAATGCAGATTATTATAACACTGTAAATGTGGTGCACAAACTACTCAAATCTTCAGTAGAAAGACTAAAAGATAAACCCACCAAAACTAATAACAACAACAAGTTTTCAATAAATAGTACAATAAATATATAATATATACATGTAGTATAATGGTATAGTATAGTGTAGTATAGTATAATAGACAGTATAATAAAACATAAATAGAAACAACAAAAAGTTAAAAAGCAGGGGGATGAAGTTAAAGTGTAATGTTTTTATTCATTTTCTCTTTGCTTGTTCATTTGTTTACTTGTTTATGTAATCGGTGTTATCAGTTTAAAATAATAAGTAATAAGATAGTATTTGCAAGCCTTGTAATAACCTCAAATCAAAAACATACAACAGACCAGCATGGTGGCTCAAATTTGTAATCCCAGCACTTTGGGAGGTTGAGACAGGTGAATCACTTTGACATCAGGAGTTCAAGACCAGCCTGGCCAACATGGTGAAATCCCTTCTCTACTACAAAATACAAAGAAAAAACAAATAGCCAGCATGGGGGTGCATGCCTGTAGTCCCAACTACTTCAGAGGAGGAGGCAGGAGAATCGCTTGAACATGGGAAACAGAGGGTGAAGTGTACATAGATTGTGCCACTGCACTCCAGCCTGGGTGACACAGGGAGACTCCATCTCAAAAAAAAAAAAAAAAAAAAAAAAAGGGATATACAAAAAATAAAAAGCAAGAAGTTAAAAATTATCATCACCTGAGAAAAATCATCTTCACTAAAAGGAAGGCAGAGAGAAAGGACAAAAGAAAGAGAAGACCGTAAACTAACCAGAAAACAAATAACAATATGTCAGAAATAAGTCCTTACGTATCAATATTAATACTGAATGTACATAAACTAAACTCTGCAATCAAAATACACAGAACAGATGAATATATTAAACAAACAAGACCCAACCATCTGTTGCCTATAGTAAACACACTTCACCTATAAAAACACATACACACTAAAAATTAAAAAATGAAAAAAAACATTCCATGCCAATAAAAACCAAAAAGTGCAGGACTAGCTACACTTAGACAAAATACATTTCAAGACAAAAAGTATTTAAAAAGACAAAGAAGGTCATTGTATGATAAAGGGGTCAATTCAGCAAGAGGATATAACAATTATAAAAATAAATGCACCAAACACTGGAGCAGCCAGATATGTAAAGCAAACATTACTAGTGTTAAGAAGAAAAATAGACCCCAATAAAATATTAGCTGGAGATTTTAACACCCCACTTTCAGCAGTGAACAAATTATTCAGAAACAAAATAAACAAAGAAACACTGGACTAAATCTGCACTATAGAACAAATGGACCAAATAGATATTTACATGGCATCAATTTCAAAATTTATTTTAAGATATTTTAAGTTCTAAAAAATAAATTCATGTAACATTCTATGCTAGGAAAGTAATTAATTCTCCTAGCTGAGCATTACTCTTGATTTCTTCCTAAACCAAGTATCTAACTTGTTTTCAACATGAATAAATGTATGACCTCTACCTGGCACAACAGATGAGTCCTGTCTATGAAAACCATTCATCTATCCCTAACAGTCTCTTTGTAATCAGTATTGTCAAACTTAAGAAACAAGGATTTAGTATTTAAAGCCATGATTTCTGTACTGTGGGGAAAATAAAGTGCATGCCAGTCCTTTAAAAATAAGGTACTTCCAGAGCCAGGCATGGTGGCTCACATTTGTAATCCCAGCAGTTTGGGAGGCCATGACAGGAGGATGTCTTAAGACCAAGAATTCAAGACCAGCCTGGCAACACAGAGACTGTGCCACTATCAAATCAAATTAGCTGGGTGTGGTGATGGATACCTGTAGTCCCAGCTACTGAGGAGGATAAGACAGGAGGATCACTTGAGCCCAGGAGTTTGAGGCTGCAGTGAGCTATGATAGTGCCTCTGCACTGTAGCCTGGGCAACAGAGTAAGATCCTGCCTCTATAAAAAATAAATAAATAAATAAAAGGGTAATTCCTAGCCCCAGAAAAGTACAGAGATACTATTTACAAGACAATTTTAAATCTTTACATAATGGTATTATGCCTTTAAAATGTCAGAAGTCTTATTACTCATACTGTCTTATATAACTGGTGGTAGTAGGAAAAAAGGATGGACAAACATACCAAATATAGCACCTGCCAACGTTCATTTACCACTCTAAAGTAACACACAGTTAGTCCTCTATATCCACAGGTTCTGCATCTGTGCACTCAACCAACAAAATATTCAAAATGTTTGGGAAAAAAAAGAATGGTGTATCCATACTGAACAAGTACAGGCTTTTTTCCTTGTCATTATTCCCTAAACAAACATTATAACAACAATATACATAGCTTCTACATTGCATTAGGCATTATAAGTAATTTAGGGACAATGTTAAATATATGGGAGGATATGCATAGGTTATATGCAAATACTACACCATTTTATAAAAGAGACTTGTGCATATGTGGATTTTGGTATCCACAGGAGGTCTTGAAATCAATCCCCCACGGACACCAAAGGATGACTGTAGTTCCCCAGAAAGAAGCCAGTTCTCTATATGTAATTCACCAAAGGAAAAAGATCTCTGAGAATTGCATCAGTAATAAAAAGAAGACTTTCATCAATATATATATTTCCATAGCTCCCATATATAGCTTCCACTGCTATACTGAAACAGATTGCACAAAGGTGAATTCTGCATTTTATACTTATCAAATCTAGAAATGAAAATAAAATTGTATCCAACACAAAATAAGCAAAATTTTCATTAAATCTTAAGACCTAGTAATCTAAGAAGCCTAATACAGAAGTAATCAAAACTAGAGCATAATATAGCAGAATAAAATAAAGAAGTTAATCAAAACTAGAATGTAAGCATAATATAGCAGAATAAAATAAAATGAAATGACTTTGTCATTGTTGTTGGATTCTGTTTGTTTGTTTGTTTATGTATTTGTTGGGATGGAGACTTGGTCATTCTGTCACTCAGGCTAGAGTGAAGTTGCATGATCTGGGCTCACCACAACTTCCACTTCCCATTCTGCTATATTAAGTGTGATAGCATTATATCTTTAAAAATATATATATATGGGCCGGGTGCGGTGGCTCACGCCTGTAATCGCAGCACTTTGGGAGGCTGAGGCAGGTGGATCACAAGGTCAATAGATCGAGACAATCCTGGCCAACATGGTGAAACCCCATCTCTACTAAAAATACAAAAATTAGCCTGGCATTTGGCATGTGCCTGTAGTCCCAGCTACTTGGGAGGCTGAGGCAGAAGAATCACTTGAACCTGGTAGGCAGAGGTTGCAGTGAGCTGAGACTGTGCCACTGTGCTCCAGCCTGGCAACAAAGCAAGAGTCCTTCTAAAAAAAAAAAAAAAAAAAAAAAAAAAAAAATTGTATGTACCTTAATTAAAAATATTTTATTGCTGAAAAATGCTAATAATCATCTGAGCTTTCAAGAGACAATCTTTTTGTTGGTGGAGGTTCTTGCCTTGATGTTGATGGCTGTTGACTGATCAGAGTGGTAGTTGCTGAAGGCTGAGGTAGCTGTGGCAATTTCTTAAAATAAGACAACAATGAAGTTTGCCACATTGATTGACTCTCCTTTCATGAGAGATTTCTTTGTAGCAAATGATGCTATTTGATAGCATTTTACCCACAGCAGAACGTCTTTCAAGTTGGAGTCAATCCTCTCACACTCTGCTAATGCTTTATTAGCTAAGTTTATGAAATGTCCTAAATCCTTTGTTGTCATTTCAACAGTGTTCACAGCATCTTCATCAGCTGTAGACTCTATCTCAAGAAACCACTTTCTTTGCTCATCCAGGTCATCCATAAGATGTAATTCCTCACTGGCTCAAGTTGTATCATGAGACTATAACAATTCAGTCACATTTTCTGATTCTACTTCTAATTCTACTTCTCTTGCTGTTTCCACATCTGCAGTTACTTCCTCCACTGAAGTCTTGAACCCCTCAAAGTCATCCATGAGGGTTGGAATCAATTTCTCTCAAGCTCCTGTTAATGGTGATATTTTGATCTCCTCCCATGAATCACAAATGTTCTTAATGGCATCTAGAATGGTGATTCCTTCCTAAAAGGTTTTCTATTGGGCCAGGTGCAGTGGTTGATACCTGTAATCCCAGCACTTTGAGAGGCTGAGGTGGGTGGATCACCTAAGGTCAGAAGTTTGAGATCAGCCTGGCCAACATGATGAAACCCCATCTCTACTAAAAATACAAAAATTAGTCAGACATGGTGGCATGTACCTGTAATCCCAGCTACACAGAAGGCTGAGGCGGGAGAATCACGTGAACCCAGGAGGCAGATGTTGCAGTGAGCCGAGATCGCATCACTACACTCCAGCCTGGGCAACAGAGTAAGACTCTGTCTCAAACAAACAAAAAGTTTTCTATTTACTTTGTGCACATCCATTAAAGGAATAAATATATAGGGCAGCTATAACTTTATGAAATGTATTTCTGACTTGACAATTGAAATTACTTTTTGGTCCATGGGCTACAGAATGAATGTTGTGTTCACAGGCATGAAAACTCCATGAACATCTACATCAGAGCACTTGGGTAGCCAGGTGCATTGTCAATGAGCAATGATATCTTGAAAGTAATTTTTTTTTTCTGAGCAGTAGTTCTCAACAGTGGGCTTAAAATATTCAGTAAACCATGCTATAACAAATGTACTGTCATCCAGTCTTTGTTATTCCATTTATAGAGTATAGGCAGAGTAGATTTAGCATAATTCTTAAGGGCCCTAAGATTTCCAAAAAGGTAAATGAGCATCAGCTTCAATTTAAAGACACCAGCCACATTATCCTTTAACAAGAGAATCAGGCTATCCTTCAGTGTTGAAGATAGGCATTAACTTCTCCTTAGGTATCAGAGTCCTCAGTGGTATCTTCTTCCAATATAAAGCTGTTTCATCTACAGTGAAAATCTGTAATTAGTGTAGTCATCTTCATAAATGATCTTAGCTAGATCTTCTGGGTAACTTGCTGCAGTTTTTTCATCAGCACTTGCACTTTTATGTTATAGAGATAGCTACTTTCCTTAAACCTCATGAACCAAACTGCTAGCTTCAAACTTTTCTTCTGCAGTTTCTTCACCTCTCTCAGGCTTCATAGAATTGGGAGAGTTGGGATTTTGTTCTGGATTAGGCTTTGACTTAAGGGAATGTTGTGCCTGGTCTGATCTTCCATCTGGACCACCAAAATTTTCCCTTTATCAGCAATAAGCCTATTTTGCTTTCCGATCATTCTTGTGTTCACACTGGAGTAGCACTTTGAATTTCCTTCAAGAACTTTCCCTTTGCATTCTCAACTTGGCTAACTGGTGTAAAAGGCCTAGTTTTCAGCGTATCTCAGCTTTCTTCCCTAAATTTAATCATTTATAGCTTTTAATTGAAAGTGATAGGCAAGTCTTCCTTTAACTTGAATGAGAGCCACTGTAGGCTTATTAATTGGCCTAATTTCAATATTGTTGTGTTTCAGGGAATAGGGAGGCCTAAAGAGAGGGAGAGAGACAGGCAAATGGCTGGCTGGTAGAACAGTTAGAACACACAACACTTATCAGTTAGGTGCATCATCATTTATGGGAGAGAGGTTTGTGGCACTCCAAAATAATTACAATAGCAACATCAAAAATCACTGATCAGAGGTCACTGTAACAGACACAATAATAATGAAAAAAGTTGAAATATTGCAAGAGTTATCTAAATGTGACACAGAGATACTAAGCGAGCATATACTGTTAGGAAAATGGCACTGACAGACTTGCTGTATACTAGGTTGCCACAAACCTTCAATTTGCAAAAGATGCAATGTCTGCAAAGCACAATAAAATGAGGTATGCTTGTATGATCTATGCACCAAGTTAAATGCTGACAATCAAAAACTAACTCTACCATTTACTGAAGATTTATATGACATGAATGGTAGTAAATGCTTGGTATACACTTTCTCATTTATTTTTGTCTCCACAATAGTCTTAGGAATTGGATATTACCATAGCCCATTTTATAGCCAAAAATTTCTGACCTAGTTGGCAGGGGAACCAAGATTCAAACCCAAGAATCTCTGACTCCCAACCCTTATGTTTAACCAGAACATCATGCTGCTACCAAGAAGTTTACGGTCATGTTTTTCCAAATCATTTGTGTCTGACTTACTTAGGGTGCTTATTTAGAATGCAAATTTTCAGGCTTGCTCTACTCAAGTTCTGCTGAAATTGCTATCTCTGGAGTGGAGCCTGTGTTTTAAACAAGTGATTCTACTCTGATGATTCCTATTTATACTCATTTTGAAGTCTAATATATAGTTTATAATTTGTCTGCACACATTAAATATTTAATGAATGCCCATTATGTACAAGTCAGGCTATACTAGATACTGTGTTAGACACATTGTTGTATGACACATTTTGTGTCTTATTGCAAGCAAGGGACTTGACAATGAGACACATACAAATACATCACAAAACATTCTTGGAAACTGTGAGATCCTGCTTTAACTGCTATAATTGCTGCCCTATAATTGCTCTTATATTATTTATTCATGCACATATTATCTTTGTCACACAGAATGCAAATTCTTTGGAGGCTGCTATTCATCTTCTGTTTTCATTTGTCCTTTCAGCAAATATTTATTAAGTACCCACTGAGTACAAAACATGTGGACACTTAGAACTATATTGGTGACCAAAAACAGACTCAGTTCCTTCACGGAGTTTTTGCTCTAGTGTGTAGGAAGCCATTTTTTAAATAATCAGACACGTGTAAATAATGTAAATAATCAGAAATGTAGCATGTATAAATTACTACTATGATACATGATACAAAGAAATGGTACTCCTGGCTAAAATAACTTATTTTTTAAAAGATTTGGTCTGGTCAAAGAGATCAGGAAAAGCTTCCCTAAGGAAGCAAATTTTGAATTAAAATTTGAAATATATAAACACTAATAGGTAAAATGGAAGGAAAGGGAAGAAGTATCTAAGAAAAGGGTACACAGCACATGGAAAGGTATTTGTGACAGATGGAAACAAGAACAAAGCACTGATAACAGCCATACACGTGGAATGGAGAGAATGAAAAAGAGCTGGAGTTCATCAGGCGTCAAACAGTCTAGGGCCTTATAGGTCATGTGAGGAATTTTGTCTTAATCCTGGAAACAATGCAAAGCAATAAGGCGATGTACTAGTCATTCTCCATTTGCTTTGCCCCATCCCCAGACTCATTCTCCACTTAGAGCCCTGGGAGGCTGACCCCATGGACTGCATCATCTGGTCTCCTAGTCCAACTTCTGTTTGGATTTGGACAATGGGAAGCACATGCAGGAGACCAGTGAGAAGAACAAAAAGAAAGTCAGAGTATTTCTTCTTCACTCCCACTCTACTTTAGGGTCTCAGTTCTAGTACTGTTTGCATACCTGAAAAACGATGACTCCTGCCCATCAGGCCCTCTTTAAGGGCTCTAGACTCCAATAACACTATTTCAGTCCTCTGAAATCCCTTCGGGCCTGAGGACGATAATGGCTTCCTGCTATTGCTGGTCTCTGGGTGCCCCAGCACTTCTTGGTTTTCTTAACCCTGCTCACACATTTGAAGGTAGTTCCTCTTCATTAAAGTCCTTTCCTCTGAGTTGAATTTCCTGCTAGGACCATAAGGCTTGTGGTATCAATCCCTAGGTTTCAGTTTTTAAAAAAAAATGTATAATGCAACACTCAAAAATATTTGACAATCAAAAACCAGACTGACTTTTTCCCATTATAGAACAGTCCATGGAATTTTCTTTTGCCTCTTATTTACACTTACAACTTTATTGTTAATAGTTGGTCTTCTTAATTATTAAAAGATTCTTGGAGGACTATAATCATTATTACTCATACAAACAGATTTCTTGTCATCCAAAGGAATTAGGGTGAATAATGCCTTTATAGTGTAGACAAAAAAAGCATGGACTCAGATCAGACAGACCTGGATTTAGTTCTTTGCTCTGGCACTTAGTATTGGTATGCCCATACACATGTTTTATAAGCACTCTGAATCTGTTTCCTATGTAAAAATGGGAATGTTTATTCTTATCTTACAGGATTTTTGTGAATATTAAAGAAAATTATGTTAAGGGACTGGTAGAGAGAAAGTGCTTAATAAGCAGTAACTATTGTTACTATTACACATATTTAATCATGGATAAAAAAAGAAATTGACAAGTTTTTAGAATTGACATATGTTCATGGCTTAAATAAAAAACCAACATGGAAGAATATAAAGTACAAAATAAAAATTCCTTGTTTCTTTCCTTCACCTCCTAATTCCACTTCTCAGAGTGCTGCTATTAAAAGTTGGATATGCACCTTTACAGATATTTTCTATGCTATACTCTGCATTTGGAGCATGAAGATGAAATAACACATGTGGGAAGAAGAATCTGTACTCCTGTTCTTTATGATTGAGATATTCAGAGAAGCATGTGTATCACAACACTACCACAGAATTCAGATACCACCCTAATATCAATGGAGTTCACAAAGAAGTACAATTTTGGAAATAGAGTGAACAAATTTCTTTTCCTTTCTTTTTTAATTTTACTTTAAGTTCTGGGGTACATGTGCAGATCTTACAGGATTGTTCCATAGGTATACACATACCATGGTGGTTTGCTACCTCCATTCCCCCGTCACCTACGTTCGGTATCACCCAATCTCCCCACCCACTGCTATCCCTCCCCTAGCTGCCCATACCCCAACAGACCCTAGTGTGTGAAGTTCCCTCTCTGGGACCATGTGTTCTCATTGTTCAACATCCACTTATGAGTGAGAACATGCAGTGTTTGGTTTTCTGTTCTTGTGTCAGTTTGCTGAGAATGAAGGTTTCCAGTTTCATCCATGTCCCTGAAAAGGACATGAACTCACCCTTTTTTATGCCTGCATAGTATTCCATGGTGTATATGTCCCACATTTTCTTTATCCAGTCTATCTTTGATGGGCATTTGGGTTGGCTCCAAGTCTTTGCTATTGTAAACAGTGCTGCAGTGAACACACATGTGCATGTGTCTTTATAACAGATCGATTTATAATCCTTTAGGTATATACCCAGTAATGGAATTTCTGGGTCAAATGGTATTTCTAGTTCTAGATCCCTGAGGAATCACCATACTGTCTTCCACAATGGCTGAACTAATTTCACTCCTACCAACAGTGTAAAACCATTCCTATCTCTCCACACCCTCTCCAGCATCTGCTGTCTCCAGATTTTTTAATGATCACCATTCTAACTTGCGTGAGATAGCATCTCAATGTGGTCTTGATTTGCATTTCTGTAATGACCAATGAGGATGGGCATTTTTTCATATGTTTCTTGGCCTCATAAATGTCTTCTTTTGAAAAGTGTCTGTTCATATCTTTTGCCCACTTCTTGATGGAGTTGTTTGGTTTTTTTCTTGTTATTTGCTTTAGTTCTTTGTAGATTTTGGATATTAGCCCTTTGTTAGATGGGTAGCTTGCAAAAATTTTTTCCCATTCTGTTGGTTGCTGGTTCACTGTAATGATTGTTTCTTTTCCTGTGCAGAAGCTCTTAAGTTTAATTAGATCCCATTTGTCTATTTTGGTTTTTGTTGCCATTGCTTTTGGTGTTTTAGTCATGAAGTCCTTGCCTGTGCCTATGTCCTGAATGGTATTGCCTAGGTTTTCTTCTAGGGTTTTTATGGTGTTAAGTCTTATGTTTAAATCTTTAATCCTTCTCTAGCTAATTTGTGTATAAGATGTAAGGAAGGGGTCCAGTTTCAGCTTTCTGCAAATGGCTAGCCAGTTTTTCCAACACCATTTATTAAGCAGGGAGTCCTTTCCCCATTGCTTGTTTTTGTCTGGTTTGTCCAGATCAGGTGGTTGTAGATGTGTGGTATTAATTCCAAGGCCTCTGTTGTGTTCCATTGGTCTATATCTGTTTTGGTACCAGTACCATGCTGTTTTGATTACTATAGTCTTGTAGTATAGTTTGAAGTCAGGCAGCATGATGCCTCCAGCTTTGTTCTTTTTGCTTAGGATTGTCTTGGCTCTTTATTGTGGGCTCTTTCTTGGTTCCATATGAAGTTTAAGGTGTTTTTTTCCAGTTCTGTGAAGAAAGTCAATGGTAGTTTGATGGGGATAGCATTAAATCTGTAAATTGCTTTGGGCAGTATGACCATTTTCACAATATTGATTCTTCCTAACCATGAACATGGAATGTTTCTCCATCTGTTGGTGTCCTCTCTTATTTTGTTGAGCAGTGGTTTGTCGTTCTCCTTGAAGACGTCTTTCATGTCCTTTGTCAGTTGTATTCCTAGGTATTTTATTTTCTTTGTAGCAATTGTGAATGGGAGTTCACTCATGATTTGGCTTTCTGTTTGTCTGTTATTGGTGTATAGGAATGCTTGTGATTTTTGCACATTGATTTTGTATCCTGAGACTTTGCTGAAGTTGCTTATCATCATAAGGAGATTTTAGATGGGGTCTCCTAAATATATGATCATGTCATCTGCAAATAGAGACAGTTTGACTTCCTCTTTTCCTAATTGAATACCCTTTATTTCCTTTTTTTTGCCTGATTGCTGTGACTAGAACTTCCAATACTATGTTGAATAGGAAGGGTGAGAGAGGGTAACATTGTCTAGTGCCAGTTTTCAAAGGGAATGCTTCCAGTTTTTGTCCATTCAGTATGATATTGGCTGTGGGTTTGTCATAAATAACTTTATTATGTTGAGATACATTTCATTGATACCTAGTTTATTTAGAGTTTTTAGCATAAAGCGCTGTTGAATGTTGCCGAAGGCTTTCTCTGCATCTATTGAGATAATCGGGTGGTTTTTGTCTTTCACTCTGTTTATATGATGGATTACATTTGTTGATTTGCATATGTTGAACCAGCCTTGCATCCCTGGGATGAAGCCAACTTGATCGTGATGGATAAGCTTTTTGATGTGATGTTGCATTTGATTTGCCAGTATTTTATTGAAAATTTTTGCATTGATGTTCATCGTGGATATTGCCCTGAAATTTTATTTTTTAGTTGTATCTTTGCCAGGTTTTGGTAACAGGATGACATTGGTTTCATAAAATGAGTTAGGGAGAACTCCCTCTTTTTGTATTGTTTGCAATAATTTCAGAAGGAATGGTGCCAGTCCCTCTTTGTACATCTGGTAGAATTCAGCTGCAGACCCGTCTGGACCTGGACTTTTTTTGCTTGGTAGGCTATTAATTGCTGCCTCTATTTCAGACCTTGTTATTGATCTATTCAGGGATTCAACTTCTTCCTGGTTTAATCTTGGGAGGGTATAAGTGTCCAGGAATGCATCCATTTCTTCTAGATTTACTGGTTATTTGCAGAGTTGTTTGAAGTAATCTAGTTTGTATTTCTGTGGAATCAGTGGTGATATCCCTTTATCAATTTTTATTGCATCTATTCCATTCTTTTTTTTTTAATTGCATTTTAAGTTTTGGGGTACATGTGAAGAACATGCAAGATTGTTGCACACATACACACATGGCAGTGTGATTTGCTGCCTTCCTCCCCTTTACCTATATCTGGCATTTCTCCCCATGCTATCTCTCCCCAACTCCCCTCCCCCCACTGTCGCTCCCCCATTTCCTCCCAACAGACCCCAGTGTGTGATGCTCCCCTCCCTGTGTCCATGTGTTCTCATTGTTCAACACCCGCCTATGAGTGAAAACATGCGGTGTTTGATTTTCTGTTTTCCTTTTTTATTGGTCTGGCTAGTGGTCTACCTATTTTGTTGAGCTTTTCAAAAAAACAGCTCCTGGATTTATTGATATTTTGAAGGGTTTTTTTGTGTTTCTATCTCCTTCAGTTCTGCTCTGATCTTAGTTATTTCTTGTCTTCTGCTAACTTTTGAATTTGTTTGATACTCCTTCTCTAGCTCTTTTGACAACAGGGTGTCAATTTTAGATCTTTCCTTGCTTCTCATACGGGCTTTTAGTGCTATAAATTTCCCTCTAGACACTGCTTTAAATGTTTCCCAGATATTCTGGTATGTTGTGTCTTCATCCTCATTGGTTTCAAAGGATATCGTTTTTACTGCCTTCATTTCATTATTTATCCAGTATTCATTCAGGAGCAGGTTGTTCAGTTGCCATGTAGTTGTGTGGTTTTGAGTAAGTTTCTTAAGCCTGAGTTCTAATTTGATTGCACTGTGGTCTGAGAGACTATTTGTTGTGATTTCTGTTCTTTTGCATTTGCTAAGGAGTGATTTACTTCCAATTATGTGGTCAGTTTTAGAATAAGTGTGATGTGGTGCTGAGAAGAATGTATATTCTGTAGATTTGGGGTGGAGAGTTCTGTAGATGTCTGTTAGGTCCACTTGGTCCAGATCTGAATTCAAATCCTGGATATCCTTGTTAATTTTCTGTCTCATTGATCTGTCTAATATTGTCAGTGGAGTGTTAAAGTCTCCCACTATTATTGTGTGGGAGTCTAAGTCTCTTTGTAGGTCATTAAGAACTTGCTTTATGCATCTGGGTGCTTATATATTTAGGATAGTTATAGCTCTTCCTGTTGCACTGATCTTTTTACCATTATGTAATGCCCTTCTTTGTCTCTTTCGATCTTTGTTGGTTTAAAGTCCATTTTAACAAAGATTAAGATTGCAACCCCAGTTTTTTTTTTCTTTCCATTTCCTTGGTAAATCTTCCTCCATACCTTTGAGTCTATGTGTGTCTTTGCACATGAGATGGGTCTCCTGAATACAGCACACCAATGGTTTTTGACTTTTTATCCAATTTGCCAGTCTGTGTCTTTTAATTGGGACGTTTAGCCCATTTACATTTAAGGTTAATATTGCTCTGTGTGAATTTGATCCTGCCATTTTGATACTAGCTGGCGGTTTCCCCATTAGTTGATACAGTTTCTTCACTGTATCGATGGTCTTTAACATTTGGTATGTTTTTGGAGTGAGTGGTACTCGTTGTTCCTTTCCATGTTTAGTGCTCCCTTCAGTAGCTCTTATAAGGCAGGACTGATGGTGATGAAATCTCTCAGCAATTGCTTGTTTCTCAAGGATTTTATTTCTCCTTCACTTATGAAGCTTAGTTTGGCTTGATATGAAATTCTGGATTGAAAGTCCTTTTCTTTTCTTTACGGATGTTGAATATTGGCCCCCACTCTCATCTGGCATATAGGGTTTCTGCCCAGAGATCCACTGAGTCTGATAGGCTTCCCTTTGTGGGTAACCTGACCTTTCTCTCTGGCTGCCCTTAGGATTTTTTCCTTCAGTTCAACCCTGGTGAATCTCATGACTATGTGCCTTGGGGTTGCTCTTCTTGAGAAATATCTTTGTGGTGTTCTCTGTATTTCCTGGATTTGAATATTGGCTTGCCTTGCTAGGTTGAGGAAGTTCTCCTGGAAAATATCCTGAAGAGTGTTTTCCAGCTTGGATTCATTCTCCCTGTCACATTCAAGTACACCAATCAAACATAGATTCAGTCTTTTGACATAATCCCATATTTCTCAGAGGCTTTGTTCATTTCTTTTCACTCTTTTTTCTCCAATGTTGCTTTCTCATTTCATTTCATTGAGTTGGTCTTCAATCTCTGATATCCTTTCTTCTACTTGATTGATTTGTCTATTGAAACTTGTGTATTCTCCTCAAAGTTCTCGTGCTGTGTTTTTCAGCTCCATCAAGTTGTTTATGTTCTTCTCCAAGCTGGTTACTCTAGTTAGCATTTCATCTAACCTCTTTTCAAAGTTCTTAGTTTCTTTATATTGGGTTAGAACATGTTACTTTAGCTCGGAGAAGTTCTAATCACCCACCTTCTAAAGCCTGCTTCTGACAATTCATCAAACTCATCCTCCATCCAGTTTTGTTCCCTTGCTAGTGAGGAGCTGTGATCCCTTGGAGAAGGACAGGAGTTCTGGGTTTTGGTGATTTCATCCTTTTTTTTGCTGGTTTCTTCCCATCTTCACGGATTTACCTACCTTTGGTCTTTGAAGTTGGTGACTTTCAGATGGGGTCTCTGAGTGGATGTTCTTTCTGTTGATGTTGAAGCTATTTCTTTCTACTTTTAAGTTTTCCTTCTAATAGGCCTCTCTTCTGCAGGACTGCTAGAGGTCCACTCCAGACCCTGCTTACCTGGGAATCACCCGTGGGGGCTGCAGAACAGTAAGAGTTGTTGCCTGTTCCTTCTTCTAGTATCTTTGTCCCAGATGGTACCCACCAGATGTCAGCCAGAGCTCTCCTTTATGAGGTGCCTCTTTGGATATACGGGGGTCAGGGAGCTGCTTGAGGAGGCAGTCTGTCCCTTATCAGAGCTCAAGTGCTGTGGTGGGAGCTTCATTGTTCTGTTCAGAGCTGCTGAGGAGGGATGTTTAAGTCTGCTGCAGCAGAACTGACAAGTGCCTCTTTTCCCAGGTGCTCTGTCCTGGAAAGGTGGGGCTTTATTTATAAGTCCCTGACATGCTGCTGCCTTTCTTCAGGGATGCCCTGCCCAGCAAGGAGGAAGTCTAGTCACAGTCTGCCTGCAGAGGCATTGCCGAGCTGCAGCAGGCTCTGTCCAGCTGCTGTGTAAATATCCTTGCCATTTTGTTTACATACACCATTACCGAGGCAGTAAGGTTAGAACTGCCTCAGTAATGGTGGATGCCCTTCCCCTCACGGAGCTCAACCGTCCCAGGTGGAGCTCAAACTGCTGTGCTGGCGTGAAACTCTGAAGTCAGTGTGTTTCAGATTGCTGGTCTTGGTGGGGGTGGGACCTGCAGAGTCAGATCACCTGGCTTCCTGCCTTTAGCCCCTCTCTTTCAGGGGAATGTGCAGCTCTGTCTCGCAGGAGTTCCAGATGCCAGTTAAAATGGTTGCCCAGATTTGTGCGGGTCTTTGTGCTGGAAACCCACAGCGCTTGTCAGCTTGTGGAAATCTCCTAGTCTGTGGGCTATAAAGACTGCAGGAGAAGTGCAGTATCTGAACTGGAGTGCTGGAGAAAAAGCTCCCAGTGGCCTCTATTGGGTGGGAGGGGAGTCCTCCAGTCCATTGCACTTCCCAGGTGAGGCTGCACCCCACCCTGCCTCAGCTTGCCTTTCTTGGACTACACCCACTGTCCAACCAGTCCCATTGAGATGCATGGGGTACCTCGATTGGAAATGTGGCAATCACTCACTCTCTGTGTCACTCTCACTGGGAACTACACTCTGGAGCTGTTCCTATTTGGCCATCTTGGCAGAGCTCCAACAAATTTTTATTTCTATATCTCTGGCTGGGGAATTGCTTGGACTAATTTAGCACAAATAGTGAATACTTCTGGTTCTTAATACCAAAACTTTAGTCAGCTGAAAGAAGAGGATATAAAGCTGAAAAGCTTAGAAGTACTGGAACAATGGGAAAACACTGTCAAAAATGATTCTGATCATTTTACTCAGAACCCAAAGATTGGATTCAGGTATCTTATATCAACCTACAGAAGTAAGTAATTTCCAATCACTTACCACAGAACATGTTTTTTTAATCCTCTACTGGTCTTTTATAGAACAGGTAGTTTCTCTGAATTCCTTAAACGTTTCTATGAAATAAAGCATGCATCCATGTACCAACAAGTAATGAGAATGATACTTAGAGAAAACTTGGTGACTATGTAAATTGTTAAATTTATTCTATGTGTTTTCTGGGTCAGACAACTGGAAGACACTCCTACAAACATCAGAACACTCTACTTTCAGAACTTCTTGCAGTCCAAGGACACTGGCTAGCTCTGAAATTCACTTTTTCCCATTACCATCCTCTCTCATTCCCTTTAGCCATGGAGAATTTGGAAAACTCCCCATTCCAAGCCCACTGGCCAGCCTTCTTTTCCTGAGTCCCAAATCTTCTGAAGGTGTTTGATGCCCCAGACACCTTCAGAGAGCCTGTGTTGTACTGTAATATTTTATGAACAAGGAAAGAAGAATCCTGAATATTGTATTTTACATGCCAACTGAAATGGTCTATGTCAAAGAAACCACCTAAACTATATTCTTTCCCACACATATCTTTAAGGAACATGTTTGCCTTGAACACTTAGCAAATAAATAAGTGAATAAAACAATTATTGTAAGATGACAAATGGTATGAAATTTAAACTTACTACACCATTTAAAATGTATCATATATGCTTGTATTTTAATAAGTTACATAGTATATGCAGAGCATATGTTTACTACATGATCAAATCAAATTGATCAGTTTGAAACACAAAATAAAAAATACATAGTTTAAAAATATAAACATCTACGAGGGTATCTCCAATTATTCCATATACAACAATGCTCAAATTACATTTGTAAACTGGTTCATGTAAGATTCTCAGAACACCTGGTAATTAAAACACTTTAATATTTTTATGAATGAATAATGTCTCACCATTCCCAGAAGCATTCTTTTGAATTTTTATTTAATTAAAAAATGGCTCTTGAGTAGTTTTCATGGAAAAGACTATTCAAGATAGAGACCTCTGTGCCAAGTTCTAGTCCAAAAAAATTTTTTAATTGCAAAGCCTTCTTTAAATTACAAAGACAGTTTTTTCCTTTCAGTTCCTCAAAGTATTTCATAATAATATAAACTAGAAATAGAAAGTAAATGGGCAAAGATAGTGTGTTGAATGCTGTTAAACAATATATCTGGCTTTTACTCCTCTCTCTTCAAAAACAAACTATAAACACTTATTTGTGCTTTTGTGTCTGTTATTTCATCTTTTTTACAATTTTGAAACATAACCTGATAGCTTATGTTTTAAAATTTTACCCATGGAGCATCACTTATGAGTCCCAATACAGAAGAATTTGTATTTCTCTCAATAGTATCACTGTGTAATATACCTCAAATAGTGATATAAACCTAAACCTTTCTATTTTTCTCTAACCCCAGATACACAACAAATACTTGTAGAATGATTGAACGAATAAAGCTCAGTGAAATATCCTATGTTACCAGTAATACAACTTCCATCTAACCTTTCACTTTTGAACAGCTCTTTTGTCAAATCAACAAATCTAATCTGCTGCTGAAGGCACTGCCAATCAAACTCAGAATCAGTTACATAAAGAACAATGCAATTAAATTCCTTTTAGAGTTGAATGATAGACAAAAGTTTCTATCATTTGAGAAACACATATGCTTTCCTTTTATTAGATAACAATACTATGATTTTCATTTATTCCCGATTGCCAGTAAGCCTAAAACCAAATACTGTACTCAATTCAGCTAAAGTGATCTTCATTTCATTCCTTGAAAATAATTTACTTTGTTTCATGAATTACAATGAATTTCCCTTCTGGAAATACATGGAAACCTACTGTGTGCAAAGTACTGTAATAAATAAGACAAGTTCCCTATTCTCCTGCTTACATTTCTACTGTTAATTACAATGCAAAAAATGCAAAAGACCAAAGGGATAATAGAGTGACAACGAGCTAGGCTAACAATAGCAGCCTTTAAAAAAAAAAAAAAAAGTATGTTGCCATTTATTGAAAATCTTTGTATCCAGGACTTTGGTAAACATTTTATATACACCAGCACAATAATCCTGCAAAAGAGGTATCACTATGCTCGCATTGCTGTCAGAAAACAGGCTCTTAGCATAGGACTTTGCATATACCAGGTATTCAATAAATACATGAAGAATGAATAAAGCTTAGTGAAGTTCCCTAATTACACAGGTAACAACAAGGTGTAAAGAACTATCTTTACCTATAGAATGTCCAAATTCAGTTTTGTAAATTAATTAATCTAAACTGAATTCTACCCAATTTATAGGTGGACTTTATAAAACATATTTCAGTAATTAGCCTTCTGGATACCATCTGAATAAATTAGGGTACCTTCTGGATAAACTAGGGTACCAAATTATAGGGAATTTTTTGGAAAAGAAAGAAATTTAAAGAATTTTCCAGCAAGAATATTCAAATACACTCTTGACAACTTTTAAAACATACTCCTGAAGCAAACTAAAAGAAACTAGACATCAGGACAGGTGTGGTGGCTTATGACTGTAAGCCCAACACTTTGGGAGGCCAAGGCGGGCAGATCACCTGAGGTCAGGAGTTTGAGATCACTTGGCCAACATGGTGAAATCTCATCTCTACTAAAAATACAAAAGTTAGCTGGGTGTGGTGGTGGGCACATGTAATCCCAGCTACTTGGGAGGCTGAGGCAGGAGAATCGCTTGAACCCAAGAGGCTGAGGTTGCAGTGAACCAAGACCATGCCATTCTCCAGCCTGGGTGATAGAGCAAGATTCTGTCTCAAAAAAAAAAAAAAAGAAAGAAAAAGAAACTAGAAATCATCTAGTCTTCCATCCCTTCTGCTTATATTCATAAAGAATTAGGCATTTAGGCCAGGTGTGGTGGCTCACATCTATAATTCCAATATTTTGAGAGGCCAAGGCAGGAGGGTCACTTGAGGCCAGGAATTCAAGACCAGCCTGGGCAATATAGCGAGACCTCATCTCTACAAAACAAATTTAAAAATTAGCTAGGCATAGTGGTATGCACCCATAGTCTTAGCTACTTGGGAGGCTGAGGCGGGAAGATGGCTTGAGCCCAGGAGTTCAAGCTTATAGTGAGATATGATAGTGCCACTGCACTCCAACCTGGGCAACAGAGTAAATCCCCGCCTCTAAGGAAAAAAAAAAATTATGTTGATGGGCACACAATTTATAAAGATGTAATTTGTCACAATAACAACATAAAGAGGCAAAAATGGAGCTATATAGAAGAAAAGTTTTGTATTCTATAGAATTCAAGTTGGTAGTAATTCATACTAAATTGTTACATATTAAGATGTTAATCATAATCTCCAGGGAAATCATTAAGAAAATAATCAAAATATATTTTAGTAAAAGAAATGAGAAAGGAATAAACATAGTACAATAAAACATATCAAATTAATAAAAAAGAAGGTAGTAATGGAGAAATGTGAGCAAATAAATGACACATAGAAAACAAAAAGCAAAATGACAGAAGTAAGTCCTTCTTTATCAGTAATTATACTGGCTATAAGTGGATTAAACTCTCCAATTGAAAGGGGGACATTTACAGAATGGAGAATTTGTAATTTTATTATGCAAATCTGATTGTGACCAAGGTTTAAATCAGTAAGACCAGCAGGGCTGATTATTGTGTCCATTTATGCTATAAGATATTGTGAGAGCAGCCAAGCATGGTGGCTCATGCCTATAATCCCAGCACTTTGGAAGACCAAGGCAGGTGGATCACCTGAGGTCAGGAGTTCGAGACCAGCCTGACCAACATGAAGAAACCCCGTCTCTACTAAAAATACAAAATTAGCTGGGCATGGTGGTGCTTGCCTGTAATCCCAGCTACTCAGGTGGCTGAGGCAAGAGAATGGCTTGAACCTGGCAGGCGGAGGTTGCAGTGAGCCGAGATAGTGTCACTGCACTCCAGCCTGGGCAACAAGGGCAAAGCTCCATCTCAAAAAAAAAAGATATTGTGAGAGGAAGCTGGGTCCAGTAGCTCACATCTGTAATCTCAGCTCTCTGAGAGGCCGAAGCTGGAGGATCACTTGAGGCCCCCAGTTTGAGACCAGCCTGGACAACAAGGGAGACCTCATTTCTAAAAAAAAAAAAAAAAAAAAAAAAAAAAAAAATTTAATTAGCTGGGCATGGTAACACATTCCTATGGTCTCAGCTACTCAGGAGGCTGAAGCTGGAGGATCACTTAAGCCTGGGAGGTCAAAGCTGCAGTGAGCTATGATTATATCACTACACATTTCAGCCTGGGTAAGAGTGAGAACTTATCAAAAAAAAAAAAAAAAAAACTTGTGAGATGGTATTTTCTAGTAATGGTCGTGTTTAGAAAAGGGCAGTGGATAAATGGGAAAACAGTCCAGCAAACATGCAGGAGAAGCAGAGAGGGGTTAGGTGGGGGAAGCTAAGATATAGGGGGTAGGAGGGAGGTCACTCCAGCTTTCCAGAGTTGAGTCTGGAGGGAAGGAGGAGTTTAAGTTTGGATTTTTAGATTTGGGATCCTGTACAATTGCACTAATGTGATAAATTATTTAGCCATTTTACTATACATAATTGTTTCAGTAGCATACCATTAGAAAACCATTTTTTTCCGCTATATGTGGATGGCCCTAATAAATTATTCTAGGCAAAAATTCTCCTATCTGCACATTGACTCTTTGTCATGTTCACTGTCATTTTTTTCTCTATGTTACTGGTTTATTTTCCATTTTGGATTTTGCTTTTACTTTTAGAATAAAAAAATACACACTGGTGAATAAATGTACCTTTCTATATTAGAGTTATCACTTTAAATAAGCGAAATCATTCAATAATGGGTGGATCTTAAAGGCAGTGGTCTACTTCCTAGTTATAACTCAGTTCTTTACTCTTTCCCAGTAGTACTCCAAAATAAATGCCAAATAAAATCCTTAATATGGAATTCCAGTTAGAATACTTACAAATTAAGCAAAGAAGTCAGTGTTTTATTTAAAATAAATTAGTCACTTTTTCCATTTTCTGTTTCAGCCATAAGGAATGATAGTTAATTTTAAATGTAAAACTTAGTACACTATGCAAATCATGCCTGTGTGTCAAAGAAAAATAACGAACTTAATGAGGAATGTTAAAAAAAAAAAAAGCAGAACCCATTAGTTTAAAGATACATAGGAACAGCCAAAGATGACAAACATACATAAAATTCAAAACATGGTGGGAAAGGGAATAGGCACTGAAACACATAAATCAGTGTTTTGAATTCTTTTTCTCTGTGGGTATAATTGTACCTTAGTTTCTTATAATGATTTATTGAGGTAAATATTCTGTATGGTTTAACAGCTACGGCTTCAAAGTGTCAGGCACAAGCTCTCCTTTATTCATGAGGCAGCTGAGTATTGGGATGTGAATTCACTTCTGTATTCTGGGACTTGGCAAAGTTTGTTTTTAAGGTCCTTATAAAGAATTCATGTTGATGCAGTCTATTCAAATGTGAAAAACACTATGCTGTAAGTAGTGAAATAGAAAACCTTTACAGTAATTCTGGAGAAAAAAGTAAATAAATTGAAGTAAGCCACACAGAATTACTTTCAGCAAAGTAAAGAATGCCCCTGAGTTCATCTTAATCCACTTTTTCAGATTTAGGGATGCCTACAAACCCCCTTAATCAGATGGGTTACTAAATTGGGAACTGGATCTAAAATCAAAACAAAAAGAAAATAATCAGAAATAAATAGAATTAAGTCTCTGTTTATAATATTCAGATAAGAAAGTCTTTTGGGTTGATTTTCAATTTACACATGTTGCTGCTCTGAGACCAAGGTATGTCCAAGAGCAAACAGTAATAACAGTCACACAGTAGTTTATTAAACCTATCATATAGCAACTTTATAGTTTGGAAGGGGGAAACGAGTAATTTACCAAATATATTTCCTTTGAAAGTATTATGCCAGTGGAGGTTATATATGGATACTTCAGGCATAGAACCCTAAGGAAACCTTGGAATTCATTGGTCTCATGTTTGTTTATGTCACGCTTTTCAGCAGAAAATTCAGATTTTTGCCAAGAAATACATGTGCCTTAGATGTATAAGCTCAATATGAAATAGAGATTTTGACCTGCCTAGACAGTGGTTCTCTGACACATCCACATTTCTGCGTATCTGCCCACATGGCTTTATGATTCCCCACAAGGTAGTTTGACAGTTTGAGGATATAGGGGCCAAGTAAAAGTAAATTTAAAGTAAATTAAAACACATAGTTTAAAAATATACCTACATTTCTTTTGTAATGAGATTCTCTCATTTACAGGTAATGTATCTTATGCTTTCAAATTTTGTCCAATTGAGGAAGTATTTTACATTAGAGAGATGCCATTAATAAATGGCTTTTGCCTTCTTGCTAATTCCCTTTACAATTAAGAATTAGCTAGGCCAGGCACTGTGGCTTACGCCTGTAATCCTAGCACTCCCGGAGGCCGAGGTAGATGGATTACTTGAGCTCAGGAGTTTGAGACCAGACTGGGAAACATGGTGAAACCCCATCTCTACTAAAACATACACACACACACACACACACACACACACACACACACACACACACACACACACAAAAGAATAGCTGGGCATGGCAGTGTGTACCTGTAGTCCTAGCTACTCGGGAGGCTGAGGCAGGATGTTTTCACACAAAAAAAATCACCAAATAAATACGCTATAACATGTGATGTTTTGACATTACTTTCGGGCAAAACACTCACTAATTTACTCAATACAACTTCTACTCAGAGAATATCATCTGGAAAACTATGCATTGTGTACCATGTTTAAATGACCCAAAATGTTTTGCATTGCCAATGCAGAATGAAGAGGTGGCATCTTACACAACTCTAAAAGTAGCTGATACTGTTGGATATTTATCCTCACCCAAATCTCATGCTGAAATGTAATTCCCAGTGTTGAAGGAGGGGCCTGGTGGGAGGTGATTGGGTCGTGAGGGCAGATCTCTCATGAATGTCTTATTGCTGTCCTCGTGATAGTAACTTCTCATGAGATCTGGTTTTTAAGCGTGTGACACCTAGCCAGGTGTGCTGGTTCCCACATGTAATCCCAGCACTTTGAAAGGCTGAAGAGGGTGGATCACTTAAGGTCAGGAGTTCGAGACCAGCCCAGCCAACATAACAAAATCCAGTCTCCATTAAAAATGCAAACATTAGCAGGGCATGGTCACATGCACTGGTAATCCCAGCTACTTGGGAGAC
Organism: Sapajus apella; assembly: GCF_009761245.1. Lineage (NCBI taxonomy): Eukaryota > Metazoa > Chordata > Mammalia > Primates > Cebidae > Sapajus > Sapajus apella. The sequence goes on from NW_022436987.1 coordinate 11,874,560, forward strand.
TGAGGCACCAGAATCATTTGAACCCAAGAGGTAGAGGCTGCAGTGAGCTGAGATCGCGCCACCACACTCCAGTCTGGGTAACAGAGCAAGACTCAATCTCAAAAAAAAAGAAGTGTGTGGTACCTGCCCCCTTCTCTTGCTCCCTCCTTCTCACCATGTGAGAAGGCTGATCCCCCTTGGCCTTCCACTATGAGAAAAAGCTCCCTGAGGCCTCCACAGAAGCCAAGCAGATGCCACTGCCAGGCTTTCTGTACAACCTGCAGAACTGTGAGCCCTTAAACCTCTTTTCTTTATAAATTTCCCAGTCTTAGGTATTTCCTTATAGCAATGCAAGAATGGCCTAAAACAGTAACTTTCTGTGCTGTAACTTCAAGTTAAGTTCATGTGAAGCCAAGATAATCATGAGCTGCTACAGGTCTGAAAAAAATTGATATAGAAAATGGTACAAAAAGAAGAATGCCCCTTCCAAAGAATGAAAACCTCATACTCCTCCTCTATCAGTCATCCATTATCAATTACTTAATTCGTTCAACAAATACAATAAAACTTTATTCTTTATAACTTATGCATAATCTATATTTATTTACTTTCAAATGCTGTTTATTACTTATTTAAGCTTGCTTTCATTGTTCATCAAATGCTATATTTTTCTGTGAAAAGAGAGGGTATCTTGGGTTGGTATAAAATGCACCATAATTTTTCCTATTAGAATTAATGAAAATATTTTCTATTTTATAGCTTTTCACTAAAGAGCAGAATTTTCTTAAACAAATTAACATCTTGAAGGGAGGGATAGGTGTACCCTATTCAAAGTTTATAAAAGTATCATAAACTGAAAAGAAAAGTATTAATATCAACTCTGCATCCCATATTATTCAGGTAGTATTCAAGTAAATATGTGTTAGTTCATTAATCCGTAAAATAACCCCATGTGAGAAGTACCTTTTGAGAAGGTGAGAAAACTGAGACTCAGTGATGTGAAATGAAGTGTTCAAGGTCATACAACTAATAAGTAGCAGAGCCAGAACTCAAATCAAATATTGCCAAGTCCAATGACCATTTCTCTGTGCTTATCTTCACCTCTCATCAGCATTCAGCAAAATCAACAACTTCTTCCTTCTTGAAACCTTGACCTCTCTTGGCCTCCCAATACTGTATCTCCTGGTTTATTTCATCCTTATTAAGAGTTACTACCTCTTAACTTCCAGTGTTGAATCTACATCTTTTACCTGACTTATAACTTATAGGGCTCCTCAAACTCAGGCCAGAGTCCTCTGAAATCTGTCTTTTCCTGGATGACCTTATCCTTTCACATGGATTTAAATACCATTCCAATATTGAAAACTCCCAGATATATCTATACCTAGCCATGACTTCTGTGAGCTTCAGGTTTGACTGTCTACTTTGTTTCTTGGTATTTTCACATATATATCTCAAAAACATTATAAACTTAATGTGCCCAAAGAAAAAAATCAACAAACAAATCATGATCCCTACCCACCCAAATCTGTCTAACTCCTCCCATTGGGTAAACAGAAAATCCGTCTATCAGTTATTCAAGCCAGAAAACTAAGAGTCATCTTTCTCATCTTCTTTTTCATTATTCCCAGTTCTAATCCATCAGCAAGTTCTGTTGTTTCTAATTCTAAAATATATTTTGAATTACTCCATATCTCTTCAGTTCCACCTCTACCACCTTAACCCAGGTCCTCATTATTTCTCACCTGAACTATGCAATAGCTTCGCTTCTACTCTTGACCTCCTCCAATCCATTCTCCGTACTGTAATAAGGGTAAATGTCTTAAAACATCAAATCAATCCCTCTCCTGCTAAAAACCTTACAGTGGGTCAGGCATGGTGGCTCATACCTATAATACCAGCACTTTGAGAGGCCAAGGTGGGGTGGATCACTTGAATCCAAGAGTTCAGGACTAGCCGGGGCAACATGATGAAACCCTGTCTCTGGAAAAAAAAAAAAAAAAAAAATGTTAGCCAGGCATGGTGAGCCTATAGTCCCAGCTACTAGAGGACTGAGATGGATCACTTGAGCCTCGGCAATGGAAGCTGCAGTGAGCAACGATCGTGCTACTGCCCTCCAGCCTGGACAACAGAGCGAAACACTTTCAAAAAGAAAACCTTACAATGGCTTTTAAAATAAAATCTTAAAATGGCACTTTAGATAAAATCCAAACTTTATATTATGATCTAAAAGCTCTGCCTATCTTTCCAACTTCACTTCATGCCAGTCTCTCCTCTTTTCACTATACTCTAATACATACTGATCTTTTTTTTCTCAGCTCAAAATGTTTATGTTTATTTTTTTCCATAAGTTATTGGGTTACGGGTGTTATTTGGTTACATGGGTAAGTTATTTAGTTAGGATTTGTGAGATTTGGGTGCACCCATCACCTGAGCAGTATACATTGTACCATATATGTAGTCTTTTACCTCCCATCCTCCTCCCATGCTTCCCCCCAAGTCCCCAAAGTCCACTGTATCATTCTTATGCCTTTGCATCCTCATAGCTTAGCTCCTACATGTCAGTAAGAACATAAAATGTTTGGTTTTCCTTTCCTGAGTTACTTCTCTTAGAATAATAGTCTCCAGTCTCATCCAGGTCACTGCAAATGCTGTTAATTCATTCCTTTTTATGGCTGAGTAGTATTCCATCATATATATATATACACACATATACATACATATATATGTATATACAAATATGATGGAATACTACGGCATATATATACACACACATATATACATACATACATACATACACACACACACACACACACACACATATGTCAGTTTCTTTATCCACTCATTGACTAAGGGACATTCGGATTAATTTCATGATTTTGCAATTGTAAACTATTCTGCTATAAACATGCGAGTGTATCTTTTTCATATAATGACTTCTTTCCCTCTGGGTAGATACCCAGTAGTGGGATTGCTAAATCAAATGGTAGTTCTACTTTTAGTTCTTTAAGGAATCTCCACATCATTTTCCATAGTGATTGTACTAGTTTACATTCCCACCAGCAGTGTAGAAATGTTCCCTGTTCACTGTACCCATGTCAACATCTACTGTTTTTTGAATTTTTAATTATGGCCATTCTTTCAGGAATAAGGTAGTATCATATTGCAGTTTTGACTTGCATTTTCCTGACCATTAGTGATGTTGAGGACTTTTTCATGTCTGTTGGCCATTTGTATATCTTCTTTTGAGAACTGTCTATTCATGTCCTTAGTTACTAGAACACACTAAGCTCTTTTCAGCCTCAAGACCATTTCACACACTGTTCCCTCTACCTAAAACACTTCCCGATTAATTACCTAGCTAGTTTCATCTCACTCTGAATCACTACCTTTTGAGGCAGACCCATACCATACTGTCAAGAGTCTTTTGTTGTTTCCTTATGGGACTTATTGTATTTTATAATTGTTTTATGTAGTTGTCTTTTTGTTATCTACCAAACTAGAATATAAGCTCCATAAAGGCAGAGACTAATTAGTTCAATTATTTATACTGTTAACTGTTATATTTCCCATGGCTGGCACAATAAATAACAGCTCTCAATAAATACTTGTGAATGAATGAAAGCCAAGTGTGACTGATTCCAAACAAACATTCTCTCCAATATATCATGCTGTCACCTTAAAGGATCTTAGAAGTCATCTAGCTGACCCTCTTCTTTTACAAATAAAAAATTTGAGATCCAGATAGCCCAGTGATTTGCCCAAGGTAACTCAGCATTAACTGACAGAGCCACAGTGAACCAAGACTTCCTAACTTCTGCATGAGGTTTTCTCTTAGATAGCACATTGCCTTATGCTGATAGGTGCATCCAAACTATACCTAAGAAATTTTCTGCAAGTATGAGGTGTACAAAAGTATCAGAAAAAATTTTAGCAAGCACTTACAAACAAATATAAAAGTAGAAAAAATACAATTATACCGGTAGTATACAATGCATTCGATTGCCAAAATCTTTCACTAAATTGTTTTTCAAAGAAAAATTTGACAATATAGACAAAATGGTTCTCTATTTTACATTACATAAATCATTTACTTCACAATATAAACAACATTTTATTTCATATGGATAATACATTCACAATATGCTTGCTTAGAGAAATCATATGTTTGCTGTTGTGGAAACAATAAATAAAAAAATAATTTTAAAAAAGGAGAAATCATACTTTGTTCCTAAAAATTTACTTTAAGTTTTTCTGATAGCTAGTAACCCTAAAATTCATGCAAGTATAAAATTTGCACAATTTTGAAACTAAACAAGAAACCAAGCAAAGTATCTACAGTTGATAATAATAACAGATAAAGGACAAAAGAAGGCACAACCAAACCCAGAAATACTATACTGCCTACTTCCAGAATTCAGTCACTGGTGTGCAAAACACTAAACCATGTAACAATTTATTCAATCCATGAAGCAATGCAGTCTACATTGTCACAACTACATACTTCCCCCATCTCCTTCCACTCCTGCAGAACTCAAATCAGGTAGCTACCAAACCATCTCAAGTTGCTCCTGTGTCACCTGGTGACCAATGGAGAAAACTTTGATCCAACTTTTCTTTGCCAAAAACTTTTTAATTACCCACTAAGTACATAGTGCCCATACTCATGATTCTGCCCATGTGTGAATATATTTTTTAATTCCTGTAATAAAAAGCTAGATAAAATAACCTCCATCATGAACCACTTAGTTGTTAAAAACATCTATGTCTCCATTTAACTCCTTCCTCATCTTTCAAAGAATTCTACATAATTTTTCAAAACTATTAGAAATAAATATAAATTATTTTACTTTTAGCATTACAACACTATTTATTACTACAAATGATAATTATTTTAGCTATCTTATAGTTCAATAGGTTTATGTAGCCTATATGTACAGCATTGTTGTATGAAAAAAATCTGCTTCCATGGAACTTTTGATTTCCAACTTTCCTAAAATTACTAAACTTTCAAAGTTTTTTTCATACAATGTCATGTTCATTGCTTTTCCTCAGAAAAATTTCCCTCATAAAAAAGAGGTCATTATAAATATCACTGTTATTTACCCACCAGTTGTTCCAAATGTTGTGTCTTCTAATTTTCATTAGGTCTCCTATGTCTAGCAGATGTGTCTCTTGCTGCTGCTCATTAGAATATGCAAATTACCTCAGTATATACTGGACTTCTGTAGATCTCAAGGCTCCAATTTAAAAGTTGTCATTTAGAATCTGGCAAAATAGTCCTGTTGGAAAAGTTTCAAAAAATAAATTTCAGTACTTTCCAGCCCTTTCCTACTCTAGAAACTAAAAAATCCTGTGTCAAACATAGATTAATGACCCATTATTAGAGTACATTACAGTGGAATGTTACTAAAAGCATGAGTAAATCATGTCTACCTTGTACAGCATGGGGCCTGCTCCCATTCTGTTATGGAAAGCTTAAACCTGCACTGTCTAACAGATAGCCAATAGCCATCTGGGGCTCTTGGGTGCTGGAAATATGACTAGCCTTAATTGATAAGGGCTGTAGTATAAAGTTAACACCAGATTTTTGAAGAAAAGAATCTAAAATATCTCATTACTAATTTTTAAAATTACATATTGAAATAACACTATTTTGGATATATTGGGTTACATAAAATACATGATAAATATTAATTCCACCTGTTTGTTTTTTTTTTTTCATTTTTGGTATGTCCACTAGAAAATTTTAAATTACATATGTGACTCACACTTGTGTCTCAGATTATATTTCTGTAGAATAGCACTATCTTGCTATAATAAATAGTATTTTATGATTAAGTTAGTTTCTGGTATTTTATTTTCCCCAAAGAAATAGTTTATGATTAATGTGTTGTGGATAGCCTGTAGGAAGCAAAGTCCTTAATAAAAACTTATATTTTTAATGAGAATTAAAAAGAAAAAAAGGAGTGGGGAATAAAAGAGGAACAGAAACATTATAGGAATAGATAATAAACATTAATTTCCTCTCTACTCAAAGCAAAAAGTATTATATATTCAAAAACACTGTAACAGCTAAAGGTGTTCAGTATTACTAAAACACTGCTTAGCAAGGAAGTAAAAAAAAGATTAAAACGATAGTTTAATGGTTTTTAAGTTTTACTTTTTTCCAACTACTCTCAGTTCTCTGAGGGAACAAAAATTAGTGAAAAAGAAAAAACCACTTTTCTTTGTATCAAATGATAGGTAGTAAGAAATCCCCAAGTTCTAGCTAGTCTCCAAAGAATAGTACTGTAATATTTTTTTAAATAAGCATTAGAGGCCAGGCACAGTGGCTCATGCCTATAATCCCAGCACTTTGGAAGAATGAGGTGGGAGGATCAACTACAGGCCAGGAGTTCAAGATCAGCCTGGCCAACATGGCAAAACCTCGTCTTTACTAAAAATACAAAAAATTATCCAGGCATGGTGGTGCACACCTGTAATTCTAGCTATTTGGGAGGCCGAGTACCAAGAATTGCTTCCACCTGGAAAGCAGAGGTTGCAGTAAGCCAAGATTGCAACACTGCATTCAGCCTGGGTGACAGAGCAAGACTCTGTCTGAAAAAAAAAAAGGTATTAGTAGTCAAGTGTGGTGGTATGTAGCTGTAGTCCCAGCTACTAGGGAGGCTGAGGCCAGAGAATCACTTGAGCTTAGGAGTTGGAGACCAGCCTGGGAAACAGAGATCCCCATCTCTTTAAAACAAAACAGAAAAGGCATTAGTAAGGCTGATCAGTATTCATATACCATTTTCTTCTAAGAAAGTTAAAATACTTCATATTAGAGATCATTTTATTTCAATCCTCATAAAGGAACTGTTCAAATGTTATGGTCTGAGCATGTGGGAGTATAAATTGGTACAAGCAGTCTGGAAAACCTTTTGGCATTATCTACTACTCCTAAGCATATCCCCAACAGTAACACATGTACATTTATATAAAAAAAATACAAAAATGTTCATAGCAGCATTATTCATAATAATCAGAAACTGGAAATAACTCACATACCCATCAACAACTGAATTCATACAATGGCATACTATATAGAATAAAATGAATCAACCCGTTATACAATGGTAATGATTCTCATAAATATAACATTGTATAAAAGAAGGTAGATATAAAAATATATACTGTATGATTCTATTTAAATTAAGCTCAAAAACAGAAAAAAATAATTTATGGTCTTAGAAGTCAGGATAGCTACCTTTGAGGGGGTCATAGTAATTGGGAGGGAAGGAAGGAGTAAGGGGAACTGAAAATGTTTTATTTCTTGACCCAGGTAGTGGTTATATAGATAGGTTCATTTTGTGATGAATGAGCTATATACACTTACAATTTGTTCACTTTTCTGTATTTCTGTTTTTGTCAAAATATAATTCAAAAAATAAAATATATGGTCATACTAAAATTTTGTTTTATATTATTAATTAAAATATCATTGAAATTAGGAATATTTTTGCTAAATTTAGTTGTTTAAATGTGGTTTTATCCTTAAGATTACTTTCATATTTATTGAACTCAGAATCACAGAGCTTTAGAGATGGAAGAAACTTAGAATAAACTAGTTTGGCTCTGTGAGAAGTTAGGTGACTTGACCAAGATCATATTAATATCAGTAATGAGACTAAAATTTAGAACTTTCATATAATATTACAGAACTTTTTAAGTTTTTAGTTTCAGAGAGTTAGACTTCATTAGAAAGAACTAGGATTTCTTCTGAAATCTTGATTTATAATGCTAAAAGAAAAAAATCTACAAATCACCAAATGTTATCATTCTTTTATTTCTTTTATAATAAAATAATGAATAAATTATAAAACAAGGAAGAAAAATCATTCTTGACTTTTTGGTGAGGAATTTTATAAGAATCTATGTCCTTCGTACATCTTTTTGAAACTTATTCTTCACGAAAATGATATAGAACATTTGTATTCAGTTACTATATTAAAAATAGGATAGTCTCAATATACACTAACCTCTTTCTCTTACTTTTTGCAGCTTGTTTGTAAACAAGTTTAGTAGTAACACAATCAAGAAGTATTGAGTCCTTCTAGAAATGCACCTACATTTGAGCTATTCCCAATTCACAAAAATTCAAGGATATAACCACTTATTCTCCTCATTTCCTTCAAAATTTAAAATATGGCAACTCTTCCTCTTTGTTCTCTTTTTTTAAGCCTTTCTTCTGGCTTACAAATGTAAAATAAGCTATGGCAACATTTTTATATCTGTTCTTTACCTGTTTTTGTTTTTGTTTTTTTCCAACCATTTGTTTTGGGGGAGGGAAGAGAAGGAGAGTTCTAAGAAAAGCTTTTTGTAACAGGTTCAAAAGTATAAAAGCCATTTCAAGCTCCAGACATTTGTAGCCTTTATTTCTTTAGTCCTTGAAAGGGCTTCTTAAATGTTAACAGCTAAGATAGGACTGCTTTCCTATACTGATGTTCCAGGCTTCATTTCCTTTGTAGTCTTGAGTTCTTCCCCAACCTCAACCCCCAATAACCTCCATGCAGGCTTCTTTTTCAAAACAAAACAAGGATTTTTTTTTAAAAAAATTTCATTCATCATGATACACATACAAGCAGATACAAGCAGACTTCTAAGATCCCATACACAATGGATATCTCTAATAATTTAGAGAATTAAAATATTTTGCTTGAATTTATTTCATATTTGGTGATTTAATGTCCCCATTTATGCTTTCATTTCTAAAATAATAAGATGTCACCTGCAAAGTTATTACAGCTAAAATAGCTAACAAGAAGCTTTGTTGGCCCCCTCTTCAGAAATGCTGAAATGAAATCTTCAAAAAATACCAGTCAAAACATGTTCATTTATGTATGTAAATTTTTTAAATCAATATGTACATATTATCCTAGTTCAGAAATAAATTACATGTATGCCAAGAAACAAGTCTGAAACACTGTATTCCAAGATCTTAATAGTGATTATTATTCCTGAGTGGTAAAATTATAAATGTTTTTATTTTTAAATTTTATTCTTGCTTCTGATTATATTTTAATTTATCTTAAGTGTACATGCATTGTTTGTGAGAAGGGAAAATATTACTCTTCATGTTATATTACTCTTCAGGAGTTAGAGATCAGCCTAGGCAACATGGTGAAGCCTTTCCTCTTAAAATTAAAAAAAGAGAAAGAGAAAGAGAGAAATCCAAATATATACACTTATATTTAACTATTTATATTATACAAGTACATAATTTTAAAATGTAATTTCCAAAATCATAAAATTATGAGTCATATAAATATAAAAACAACACAAGTCAAAATGTTAAGCATCAAAGATTTTACTTAAATGAGTAATTAATGAGGAAACCAGTGAGTTAAAACCAATTCATTACAGAATTTGACTTTCAGAAATTTGTATTCTCTACTGGACAAAATCCATTTGCATTGCCAAGAATAGAAATCATTTGCATTATTATGGGCCAAAATCATTTGCATCCTTTTCAGAATTATAAAATTTAACTTTTATCCCTACAGAGTTGTAAAATAGCCTCGTCAATCAAAGATGATTAAAAGTATACACTCATTTAGAATCAGATAATTCCTGGAGAGTCCCTACACATTCAGCATTCCCCTGAAAGAAAACCCAATTATCAGTTTTGCCTGCTTCCAAGTCTTTGACAAATTTTCCTGATATAATCTACTAATTAGTAAACATGCTTTCTTACATATCACCTAGAAATGTTTAGTAAAGTTTTCTGTACCTTGATATAATCAAGGCATCTAAGAGAATATTTCAGGTTAGTATAAACTTAAACTTCACACAAGCCAGGTACAGTGGCTCACACCTGTAATCCCAACATTTTGGATCAAGGCCAGAGGATTGCTTGAGTCCAGTAATTCAAGACTAGCCTGGGCAACATAGTGAGACCTTACCTCTACAAAAACTAAACAAAATCAGCCATGCAAGGTGGTATATGCCTGTAGTCCCAGCTACTCAGGAGGCTCAGGTGTGAAAATTGCTTGAGGTAGGCAGAGGCTGCAATGAACTTGAGACTGCACCACTACACTCCAGCCTGGGCAACAGAACAAGACCATCTCAAAAAAACAAAAAATCAAACAAACAAACAAAAAAACACTTTATACCAGTTTAAATCATGGAACATTAGTAAATTATAAAAAACATAATGAAATACTAATATATGAAATAGGAAAAACTGTATAAAGAAAGTATGAGTAATTTGTATGTATGCAATATAAAAACATAAATCACAAACAAAATATCCATGAGGAAACAAGCTGTCAAACAAACTATGATCAACTTTGAGCTTTCCTATCAGTAACTTTTCAATGTTGAGAAAATTTTAAGGAAGAAAAATCTTAAAACCAAGAAAAGTCCAGTAACATCTTCCTGGTAAACCACAACGGGACTATAAGGAGGAGACCTCCAACCCAAAGGAAATAGACTGTAGCACCAATTGAACAACTTTGGTTAAGTGGTGGGGTACATTTTACCCAGGTAATGGATGGGATTGGGCTTGACGCCCAATTTAGGACAATCTCTCCTAAGACAGAGAAAGTTAAAGGCCCCTCTTAATAGAAGTCAAGGACACTTGATTAAACTTAGGTTCAAGGCCCAACTTAAGAAGCTTAGAGTCCTTCCTAAGATTTAGGGGGTTAAAGGCCCCACTCAGAAAAGTCTCCATTGGTTAATGGATTTGGCGCTATGGGATGTTAACCACTATTGTCTTTGGATTAATCTGCCTTGTACTCTTTGCTGATGGCTATGGGTGACAGGATTAGGCATGTACAGGATCAAGAGACATGGGGAAATTTTTTCTCCCCCAAGGAGGAAACTTGAGAGCTAACGGATCTGCTAGGATAGATCCCTTCACAACTGATAAGCAGGTGCCTGAATTTTGATTCAGTGTCACTGCAATGGGTGGGTCTTTCTCTATCCTCCCGGAGCTCTCTATATTTCCCACCCCACTGCAGGAAATGCTTATCTCTCTCTCTCTCCTCTCTCCTTTCTCTCTCTCTCTCTCTCTCTCTCTCTCTCTCTCTCTCTTTCCTGCCAGCCATGTGAAGACATACCTGCTTCCCCTTTACCTTTCGCCATGGTCGTAAGTTTCCTGAGGCCTCCCCAGCCATGCCTCCTGTATAGTCTGCAGAACTGTGAGTCAATTAAACCTATTTTATTCATAAATTACTCACTCTCAGGGAGTTCTTTATAGCACTGTGATAATGAAATAATACAGAAAATTGCACAGACAAATGGAACAGAATAGAGCCCAGAAACAAGGCTGCACATCTACAACCTTTGACAAAGCTGACAAAAACAAGCAATGGGAAGACTCCCTATCCAATAAATGGTGCTGGGATAACTGGTTAGTCATATGTAGAAGATTAAAGCTGGACCCCTTCCTTACACCATACACAAAAATAAACTTAAGATGGATTAAAGACTTAAATGTAAAACCAAAAACTATAAAAACCCTGAAAGACAAACAGGCAATACATCCTGGACATAAGAATGGGCAAATTGCGTGACAAACCACCAAAAGCAATCATCACAAAAGCAAAAATTAATAAACTTAATAATTTCTACACAGCAAGAGAAACTATATCAATAGAATAAATGGACAACCTACAGAATGGGAGAAAATATCTGCAAACTATGCATCTGACAAAGGTCTAATATCCAGTATCTATAAGGAACTTAAACAAATTAAACAAATTTACAAAAGAGAAACAAACAACCCCATTCAAAAGTGGGCAATGGCCAGGTGCAGTGGCTCATGCCTGTAATCCCAACACTTTGGGAGGCCAAGGTGGGTGGATCATTTGATGTGAAGAGTTTGAGACCAGCCTGGCTAACATGGTGGGACCCCACCTCTACAAAAATACAAAAATTAGCCAGGCCTGGTAGTGTGTGCCTATAATCCCAGCTACTCGGGAGCCTGAGGCACAAGAATCACTTGAACCCGGGAGGTGGAGAATGCAGTGAGCCAACATCACACTACTTCACTGCAGCCTGGGTGACAAAGTGAGACTCTATCTCAAAAAAAAATAAAAGTGAACAAAGGACATGAAAAGATACCTCTCAAAGGAAAACATACATGCAGCCAATAATATATGAAAAAGAGCTCAATGTTACTATCATTAGAGAAATGTGCATCAAAACCACCATGAGATACCATCTCACACTAGTCAAAATGGCTATTAATAAAAAGTAAAAAGCAACGGATGCTGGCAAGGTTGCAGAGTAAAGGGAATACTTACACATTATTGGTGCAAATGTAAATTAGTTCAACCACTGTGGAAAGCAGTATGGCGATTCCTCAAAGGGCTAAAAGGAGAACTACCATTCAACCCAGCAATCCCATTACTGGGTATATACTCAGAGGAATATAAATCTTTCTACCATAAGACACATGCACACAAACGTTCATTGCAGCACCATTCACGGTAGCAAAGACATGGAATCAGCCTAACTGTCCATCAATTACAGATTAAAGAAAATATAGTACATATACACCATGGAATACTATACAGTCATAAAAAATAATGAGATTATGTCCTTTGCAGGAAAGGATAGAGCTAGAGGCCATTATCCTTAGCAAACCAGTGCAGGAACAGAAAACCAAATACCATATATTCTCACTTACAAGAGGCATCTAAATGATAAGAACTTATGAGCACAAAGAAGGAAACAATAGACCCTGTGGGCTACTTGCATGGGAATGTGGGAGGAGCAAGAGGAGCTGAGAAGATAACTATTGGATACTGGGTTTAATACCTGGGTGACGAAATAATATGTGCAACAAAATCCTGTGGCATGTGTTTACCTATGTAACAAATCTTCACATGTACCACAAACCTAAAATGAAAGTTAAAAAGAAAAAAATAACTGAGAAAAGTCCATCTATAGCCAAGCCTGGTGGCTCACGCCTGTAATCCCAGCACTTTGGGAGGCTGAGGCAGGCAGATCACTTGAGGCCAGGAGTTGAAGACCATCCTGGCCAACATGTTGAAACCCCATCTCTACTAAAAATACAAAACTTAGCCCAGCATGATGGCAGGGGCCTGTGATCCCAGCTACTTGAACCTAGGAGGCAGAGGTTGCAGTGAGCCAAGATTGAGCCACTGCACTCCAGCCTGAGTGACAGACAGAGACTCCAACTCAAAAACTAAAAAAAGAAAGAAAAGTCCATCCACTCAATTTTTCCCCTTTCCCCTCTCAACTAAGAAATGATTGTCATTATTTGAATTTTAAATGGAACAACTAAATCCAAATCACAGAAGCATAGTCTGATGAAGAAACTTGAGACCCAAAGAATTTCTGTGACTCTCTAAAGTCTCAAAACCATTTATTCAACAATACTAGTTAGTATACAAATTACAATTCACATTTGTACTATATTACATAAAACTGGGCCTTAAACATATAAGTAGTTTTAAAATTACTGAATACAATAGCTAATTAGTTAATTGATAGACACAAGCACATTGAGGGAATACTTGGATTTTTAGACTATTGTCTTAAAGAGAATAAATCTCCTTTCTTGGAGGTAAGTATCCCAAATTTGCAGAAAATTTATTATTTGCAAGTTTTCACTCAATAAACATTTATACCATGTGTGAATTAACTCTGTATAGCAGCATAACATAATGGTTAAGAGCATAAACACTTAGAGCCAGACCAGGCCATCAGTTCTACTGCTCCAGCTCTGCCTCAGTTTCCTGATCTGTAAAATGGGATAATAATAGTATGTAACAAATGTAAAGCTCATGTAAGAAACAAACTGGGCACATGTTTGTCAAGTTGGTGATTCTTAAAATGTGGTCTTCATTTAGAATACTGTAGGCTTAAAAAAAAAAAAGGGACAATAAAATGTGCTTCTCAGACCAGCAGCAGCAACATCTGAGAATTTGTTAGAAATGTAAATGTTGGGACTCATCACAGACCTACTAAATCAGAAACTCTGGGGTAGGGCTCAGCAATCTAAGCTTAAACAAAACATCTTTCAGGTGGTTCCAATGCCCATTAACATTTGGGAACCATTGGTGCAAATTAATAAGATTTTATCTCTTCCTCTCTAGACTTTAGTGTGTGTGTGTGTGTGTGTGTGTGTGTGTGTGTGTATTCATTAATATCCTTGGTGTTTTGCACATCTCATCTTTTGTCATAAAACTACTCAAACTTAGTTTCAACACTGAAGGTAACTTCACACCCACTAGGATTGTTATAATAAAAAAGATGATGACAAGTGTTGGCAATGATGTGGAGAAACTGAACTCTTCATACATTGCTGGCGGGAATGTAAAATGGTACAGCCACTTTGGAAAACAGTCTAACAGTTCCTCAAAAAGTTAAATATAGAGTAATCATACGATCCAGCAATTTCACTCCTAGACATATACCCACAAGATTTGGAAACAAAGTCACACAAAATCTTCTACACAAATGTTCGTTACAGCATTATTCATAATAGCAAAAAAGTGGAAACAATCCAAATGCCTATCAACTGATGAATGGACAAACAAAACACAGTATATTTATACAATGGAATCTTATTCAACCATAAAAAGGAATGAAGTACTGATACATTTAACAATATGGATGAACCTTAAAAAAATGCCAAGTGGCTGGGTGCAGTGGCTCATGCCTCTAATCTCAACACTTTGGAAGGCCAAAGCTGGTGGATCCCTTGAACTCAGGACTTAGAGACCAGCCTGGACAACGTGGTGAAACCTATTCGCTACAAATAAATAAATAAATAAATACAAAAATTAGCTGGGTGTGGTGGTGCGCACCTGCAGCTCCAGCTACTAAGGAGGCTGAGACAGAGGTTGTAGTGAGCAGAGATCGTGCTACTGCACTCCATCCTGAGTGACAGAGTAAGACCCTGTCTTAAAAAAAAAAAAAAAGAAAACATGCTAAGTGAAATGAACCAGTCGTAAAAGACCACGTATTGTATGATTCCATTTATATGAAATGGCTAGAAGAGGCAAATATAGAGAGACAGGAAGTTGATTAGTGGTTGCCTAGGGTTGCAGGAGGAGAGAGGAAAACAAGGAGGAGGGACGGCTAACAGGTGCAGAGTTTCTTTTGTTCTCTCTCTTTATTTTTCCTCATTCGGATTAAGAAATAAAAATTCAGTTAGCTAAGGATTTAAGTCAATTAAATTTTAATTAGTTGAAATGTTAGGAAAATTAAGTACTTTCACTTATAGATGTTATAGTATTACTAATAAATGAACTTTTTAAAAAGTTAGAATTTTTAGCACATCCTTAGAATAACTTCTTATTCTGTACTAATTTCAGATTTTTGAAACATGAATGTTAAATATAAAGTTAATTGTTTTAAATTTTTTAGTTAAGGACCACAAAAAATAATACTTCCCTTTCTGCTTGAACTGTCTTAAAACTCAGAGTTAAATTTAAACCTTAGCTGGAAAAAGGTCTATTTCAGCTTCTTCTAATATCTACCTCAGGTACAGAATTTCTTTTGAGGGTGACAAACATGTTATAACAACAATAGTGATGGCTGGGCATGGTGGCTCACACCTATAATCCCAGTGCTTTGGTAGGCCAAGGCAGGAGGATCACTTGAGGTCAGGAGTTTGAGACAAACCTGGCCAATATGGTGAAACTCCGTCTCTACTAAAAATACAAAAATTAGCTAAGCGTGGTGGTGCACACCTGTAATCCCAGCTACTGAGGAGGCTGGGGCACAAGAATCTCTTGAACCCAGGAGGCTGAAGTTGCAGTGAGTTGAGATCACACCACTGAATTCCAGCCTGAGCAACAGAGTGAAATGCTGTCTCAAAAATAAATAAATAAATAATATCTATAGTGATGGTCCCACAACTCTGTGACTACATTAAAAAACATTTAATTGTATACTTTAAATATGTGAATTATATCTCAATAATGTTATTATTTAAAAAGCCTGAAAACATAAGCCAAGATATTATTATTGATGGAAAATACATGTGATATAACAATTTATGCAATAACAATAATCTACATTTGAAACTCTAATCCATGGATTAGATTTAATCCATGGATTAAATATTTAAACATAAGACCTAACATCATAAAAACTCTAGAATAAAATCTAGGTGATACCATTCAGGACATAAGCATAGGCAAGACCTTCATGACTAAAACACCAAAAGCAATGGCAACAAAAGCCAAAATTGACAGATGGGATCTAATTAAACTTAAGAGCTTCTGCACAGCAAAAGAAACTATCATCAGAGTGAACAGGCAACCAACAGAATGGGAAAAAAAATTTTCAATCTACCCATCTGACAAATGGCTAATAACCAGAATCTATAAAGAACTTAAATTTACAAGAAAAAACAACCCCATCAAGTGGGCAAAGGATATGAATAGATACTTCTCAAAAGAAGACATTTATGCAGTCAACAAACATGAAAAAAAGCTCATAATCACTGGTCATTAGAGAAATGTAAATCAAAACCACATTGAGATATCATCTCACACCAGTTAGAATGGCAACCATTAAAAAATCAGGAGACAGCAGATGCTGGAGAGGATGTGGAGAAATAGGAATGTTTTTACACTGTTGGTGGGAGTGTAAATTAGTTCAACTACTGTGGAAGACAGTGTGGCGATTCCTCAAGAATCTAGAACTAGAAATACCATTTGACCCAGCAATCCCATTACTGGGTATACAACCAAAGGATTATAAACATTCAATTATAAAGGCACATGCACATGTATGTTTACAGCAGTACTGTTTACAATAGTAAAGACTTGGAACCAACCCAAATGCACATTAATGATAGACTGGATAAAGAAAATGTGGCACATATACACGATGGAATACTATGCAGTCATAAAAAAGGATGAGTTCATGTCCTTTGCAGGGACATGGATGAAGCTGGAAACCATCATTCTCAGCGAATTGACACAAGAAGAGAAAACCAAACTCCACATGATCTCACTCATAAGTGGGTGTTGAACAATGAGAACACAAGGACACAGGAAGGAGAACATCATACACTAGGGCCTGTCAGCGGGTAGGAGGGCTAGGGGAGGGACAACAGGGGGTGGGGAGATTGGGAAGGGCTAACATCAGGAGAAATATCTAATGTAGGTGACAGAGGGATGGAAGCAGCAAACCACTATGGCACGTGTATACCCATGTAAAAACCTGCATGTTCTGCACATGTACCCCAGAACTTAAAGTATAAAAAAAAAATTTAAAAATTAAAAATTAAATAAATAAAACTCTAAATTATATTATCCTGGAAGTCAGGGAGGGAAGAACAGGGCAAAAGTAAAGATTCTAGATTATTCACAAATAAAGGGACTGATGAAACACTCAGATATTGGTTTACTCTTGATTAGAACAAAAGCTAAACTATAACCATTGAAAACAAGTATTAAGACCAAAATGTAATATCCTCAAAATCACTAGAATAAAGAGACTAGAAAGAATTATGCTTAGTTGTTAACTGTGGTAGCCTCAGAACTATGGCACTGCTAAGTGATTTTATTTCCTTTTCATATTTTTATTTTCAATGTCTTTTCCAATGAATAATTTTATTTTTGTGTGAGTCTGTTTATCTTTGTGACCCTGACTTTTTCAAAATCCAAGTTTACTTACTTATATATTCACTTACAGTTAAATTTGTTAATATATTCAGATAATTCAAAATTCAAAAGACAGAAAAATCTCAGTGAAAAATCTCCTTGCTACCAGTACACCTAGCCCCCATCTACCACCACTTCAAACATAGAGTCTACAAGTGATCAGTTTCTTGGATATTTTTGGGGAAATATGTCGTAAATATATATTGATTATTTTCCATTTTTAAATACAGACACAATTTCATATATCTACTGGATTTTATTTGCTATATTCACCTTGCTTTTTTAAATTCAACAATGTATCTTGGAGACTATCCCATGTCAGTAACTACAGAGCTTCATCTTTCTTTTCAATGGCTACATAGTATTCCACTATGTGGATATAACATAATGTAACATAATTTATTTAGCCAGACTCATATTGACATATTACATTTCTTTTTTCTTTTTTTGAATCAGAGTCTTGCTGTGCCATTCAGGCTAGAGTACAATGGCATGATTTCACCTGACTGCAGCCTTGACCTTTCAGGTTCAAGCAATTCTGGTGCCTCAGCCACCTGAGTAGCTGGGACTACAGGAGAGTGCCATCACACTTGACTTTTTTTTTTTTTTTTTTTTTTTTGTATTTTTAGTAGAGGCAGGCTTTCATCATCTTGGCCAGGCAGGTTTTGAATTCCTGACCTCAAGGAATCTGCCCACCTTGGCCTCTCAAAGTGCTGGGATTATAAGCATGAGACACCTTAAATGTAAATAGGCTAAATACCCCAGTGAAAAGACACAGACTGGAAAATTGGATAACGAGTCAAGATCCATCAATGTGATGTATTCAGGAGAGCCATCTCATGTACAAAGACCCACTTAGGCTCAAAATAAAGGGATGAAGGAATATTTACCAAGCAAAGGGAAAGCAAACAAACAAACAAAAAAGCAGGGGTTGCAATCCTAGTCTCTGACAAAACAGACTTTAAACCTACAAAGATCCAAAAAGACAAAGAAGGGCATTACATAATGGTAACGGAATCAATGCAACAAGAAGAGCTAACTATCCTAAATATATATGCACCCAATACAGGAGCACCCAGATGCAAAAAGCAAGTTCTTAGAGACCTACAAAGAGATATAGACTCCCACACAATAATAGTGGGAGACTTTAACATACCACTGTCAATATTAGACAGATCAACAAGATAGAAAATTAACAAGGATGTTCAGGACTTATACTCAGCTCTAGATCAAATGGACCTAACAAAAATCTACAGAATTCTCTACCCTAAATCAACAGAAGATACATTCTTCTCAGCACCACACTGCACTTATTCAACAATTGACCACATAATCAAAAGTAAAGCACTCCTCAGCAAATTCAAAAGAACGTAGTCATAACAAGCAGCCTCTAAGATCACAGTGCAATCAAATTAGAACTCAGGATTAAGAAACTTGCTCAAAACTGCACAACTACATGAAAACTGAACAACCTTCCTCTTGAATGACTACTGGGTAAATAGCAAAATTAAGGCAGAAAGAAATAAGTTCTTTGAAACCAATGAGAACAAAGACAACACATCAGAATCTCTGGGACACATTTAAAGCAGTGTGTAGAGAAAAATTTACATCACTAAACGCCCACAGGAGAAAGCAGAAAGATCTAAAGTCAACACCCTATTATCACAATTAAAAGAACTAGAGAAACAAGAGCAAACTTGCAAAAGACATGAAATAACTAAGATCAGAGCAGAACTGAAGGAGAGAGAGACACATGAAACCCTTCCAAAAAAAATCAATGAATCCAAGAGCTGATTTTTTTAAAAGATCAACAAAATAGACCACTAGCCAGACTAATAAAGAAAAGAGAGAAGAATCAAATAGACACAATAAAAAATGATAAAAGCGATATCACCACTTAGCTCACAGAAACAAAAACTACCATCAGAGAATACTATAAACACCTCTACACAAATAAACTAGAAAATCTAGAAGAAATGGATAAATTCCTGAACACATACACCTTCCCAAGTCTAAAACAGGAAGAAGTCAAATCCCTGAATAGACCAATAACAAGTTCTGAAATTGAGGCACTAATTAATAGCCTGCCAACCAAAAAAAAAAAAAAAAAAAAACCCAGGACCAGAAGGATTCACAGCCAAATTCTACGAGAGGTACAAAAAGGAGCTGATACCATTCCTTCTGAAACTACTCCCAACAACAGAAAAAAAGGGACTCCTCCTGAACTAATTTTATGGGACCAGCATCATCCTGATACCAAAACCTGGCAGAGACACAACCAAAAAAAGAAAATTTCAGGACAATATCCCTGATGAACATCAATGCAAAAATCCTCAGTAAAATACTACCAAACTGAAACCAGCAGCACATCAAAAAGCTTATCCACCATGATCCAGTCTGCTTCATCCCTGGGATGCAAGGCCGGTTCAACATACGCAAATTAATAAACACAATCTACCAGATAAACAGAACCAATGACAAAAAACCCATGATAACCTCAATAGATGCAGAAAATGCCTTTCACAAAATTCAACACCCCTTCATGCTAAAAACTCTCAATAAACCAGGGTTGATAAGATGTATCTCAAAACAATAAGCACTGTTGACAGGTGCAGTGACACACACCTGTTATCCCAGTACTTTGGAAGGCCAAGGCAGACAGATCATGAGGTCAGGAGATAGAGACCATCCTGGTCAACATGGTGAAAACCGGTCTCTAATAAAAATGCAAAAATTAGCTGAGCATGGTGATGCACTCCTGTAGTCCCACCTACTTGGGAGGCTGAGGCAGGAGAATTCTGTGACCCCAAAAGGTGGGGGTTGCAGTGAGCCGAGATTGTGCCACTGCATTCCAGCCTGGTGACACAGAGAGACTCTGTTTCAAAATAATAATAATAATAATAATAATAATAGTAGCTGTTTATGACAAACCCACAGCCAATAGCATACTGAGTGGGCAAAAGCTGGAAGCATTCCCTTTGAAAACTGGCAGAAGACAAGGATGCCGTCTCTCATCACTCCTATTCAACACACTATTGGAAGTTCTGTCCAGGGCAATCGGGCAAGTAAATAAATAAAGCATATTCAAATAGGAAGAAAGGAAGTCAAATTGTCTCTGTTTGTAGATGACATGACTGTGTATTTAGAAAACCCCACCACCTCAGCCCAAAATCTCCTTAAGCTGATAAGCAACTTCAGCAAAGTCTCAGGATACAAAATCAATATGCAAAAATCACAAGCATTCCTATACATCAATAAAAGACAAACAGAGAGCCAAATCATGAGTAAATTCCCATTCACAATTGCTACAAAGAGAATAAAACACCTAGGAATGCAACTTACAAGAGATGTGAAGGACCTCTTCAAGAAGAACTACAAACTACTACTCAAGGAAATAAGAGAGAACACAAACAAATGAGAAAATATTCCATGTTCATGGATAGGAAGAATCAATATCGTAAAAATGGCCATACTGCCCAAAGTAATTTATAGATTCAATGCTATCCCCATCAAGCTACCATTGACTGTCTTCACAGAATTGGAAAAAACTGCTTTAAATTTCATATGGAACCAAAAAAGAACAGACATAGCCAAGACAATCCTAAGAAAAAGAACAAAGCTGGAGGCATCATGCTACCTGACTTCAAACTATACTACCAGACTCCAGTAACAAAAACAGCATGATACTGGTACCAAAACAGACATATAGACAAATGGAACAGAACAGAGGTCTCAGAAATAAAGCCACACATCTACAACCATCTGATCTTCGACAAACCTGACAAAAACAAGCAATGGTTAAAGGATTCCCTATTTAATAAATAGTGTTGGGAAAACTGACTAGCCATATCCAGAAAACTGAAACTGGACCCCTTCCTTACACTTTATACAAAAATGAACCAAAGATGGATTAAAGATTTAAATGTATGACCTAAAACCATAAAAAAAACACTAGAGGGGGACGATCCAAGATGGCCGTTTAGGAAGAGCTCAGGATTGCAGCTCCCAGTGAAAGCGCAGAGGGTGAGTGGACGCCGCGTTTTTATTGCCCACAGACTAGGAAATTCCCGGGCAGAGGTGCTCCACGCTCGCCAGCGCGGCTGTTTCCGCCAGCGCGGCTGCTTTGCCCCGCGCGGCTGCTTTGTCGGCGCCCCGGAGCCGCGGTTCTCCGTACAAAATACACTGGTCCGGGGGCCCTTTAGGCTGGCGATTGGAGCCACGGGAAGTCGCCCATACGCTGGTTCAAAAAGGGGACTGAGCAGAGAACCAGGACAGTAGATTCCAGGGCAAAAAAAAGAAAAAAAAGCGCCACAAACCTCAGTGCCGCTGTTTAAGCCAGCGCAGTGAGTGGCCGCAGGGGAAAACAAACAGACCCCGGCGCCTCTTCAACAGACGACTGGAACACCAACTTAAAAAAGGCTCTGAGGCAGGGAGCCAGGCGATCAGGCTCGGCTGGTCCCACCCCCACAAAAGAACAGCAACCAGAAACTCTGGATTGAGAGTTTCACAGCAAGCGCAGCTGAACCCGGGACGGTCCAGCTCTGTGGGGGAGGGGCGTCCGCCATTACCGAGGCAGCCCGCCGCTGCCAAGGCAACCCGCCATTGCTGAGGCAGCCCGCCGTTGCCAAGGCAACCCGCCACAGCAGAGACTCCGCCCCAACAGAGGCGGGCCACCATCGCCAAAGCAGTTCTAACTACACCCATATAAACAGGACTGCAGGGAAGTTCACTGGGCAGCGGGGCAGAGCCCACAGCAGCTCAGCAAAGCTGCTATAGGGCGACAGTGACTAGGCTGCCTCCTTGCTGGGGTGGGCAGGTCTGAAGGAAAAAAAAAAAAAAAAAAAAAGAAGGCGGCAGCATAACAAAAACTCATAAATAAAGCCCTAAATCCCTGGGACAGAGCACCTGGGAACAAAAAGCAGTTTATGAGTTCTGCTGCAGCAGACCTAAAAGTACCTGCCCAGCAGCTCTGAGTGAACAACAACAGAGCTCGCAGCTCACCATTTGAGCTCCTATAAAGAAGAGACCGTCTTCTCAAGCAGCTCCCTGACCCCTATATATCCAAAAAGACACCTCATAAAAGAGAGATCAGATTGACACTAGGCGGGTATCCTTCTGGGACAAAGATAGCAGAAGAAGAAAACTGGTAACAACCCTTGCTGTTCAACAGCTGCTGCAGGTGAACCCCAGGCAAGCAGGGCCTGGAGTGAACCTCAGCAGACCTACAGCAGGGGGGCCAGACTGTCAGAAGGAAAACCAAGAAACAGAAATAACCTCATCATCAACAAACAGAACGTCAATCTGAAAGATTTGAGACCCAATCTGAAAGCCGACAACCACAACGTCGACAGGTGGATAAATCCTTAAAGATGGGAAGAAACCAGCGCAAAAAGGATGAAAACACCCGAAACCAGAACACCTCTCCTCCTAAAAGGGATCACAACTCCTCACCAGCAAGGGAACAAAGTTGGAGGGAGAACGAGTGTGATGAAATGACAGAATCAGACTTCAGAAGGTGCGTAGTAAGAAACTTCTGTGAACTTAAAGAACGTGTTCTAACCAAATGCCAAGAAACTAAGAACCTTGAAAAAAGATTTGACGAAATGCTAACAAGAATGGACAAAATAGAAAGGAATATAAGTGAATTGATGGAGCTGAAAAACGCAACACGAGAACTTCGTGAAGCATGCACAAGTATCAACAGCCGAATGGACCAAGCAGAAGAAAGGATATCAGAGGTCGAAGATCAACTCAATGAAATAAAACGGGAAGGCAAGACTGGAGAAAAAAGGGTAAAAAGGAATGAACAAAGTCTCCAAGAAATGTGGGACAATGTGAAAAGACCTAATCTACGTTTGATAGGCGTACCCGAATGCGACGAAGAGAATGAATCCAAGCTGGAAAATACTCTTCAGGATATTATCCAGGACAACTTCCCCAACCTAGCAAGGCAGGCAAACATTCAAGTCCAGGAAATACAGAGAACACCACAAAGATATTCGTCAAGAAGAGCAACCCCAAGGCACATAATCGTCAGATTCACCAGGGTCGAAATGAAGGAGAAAATACTAAGGGCAGCCAGAGAGAAAGGTCGGGTTACCCATAAAGGGAAGCCCATCAGACTCACAGCAGATCTCTCAGCAGAAACCCTACAAGCCAGAAGAGAATGGGGGCCAATATTCAACATCCTTAAAGAAAAGAACTTTCAACCCAGAATCTCCTATCCAGCCAAACTAAGCTTCATAAGTGAAGGAAAAATAAAATCCTTTGGGAACATGCAAGTACTCAGAGATTTCGTCACCACCAGGCCAGCTCTACAAGAGCTCCTGAAAGAGGCTCTACACATATAAAGGAACAACAAGTACCAGCTCAACTAAAGGGCAAAACAGCCAGCTAGCACCAAAATGGCAGTATCAAATTCACACATAACAATATTAACCCTAAATGTAAATGGACTAAATGCCCCAATCAAAAGACACAGACTGGCAAATTGGATAAAAAGACAAAACCCATCGGTGTGCTGTATCCAGGAAACCCATCTCACATGCAAGGATACACAAAGGCTCAAAATAAAGGGATGAAGGAAGATTTACCAAGCAAATGGAGAGCAAAAAAAGCAGGAGTTGCAATTCTCATCTCTGATAAATTAGACTTTAAAGCAACAAAGATCATAAGAGACAAAGAGGGACATTACATAATGGTAAAAGGATCAATGCAACAAGAAGAGCTAACGATCCTAAATATATACGCACCCAATACAGGAGCACCCAGATACATAAGGCAAGTTCTTAATGACTTACAAAGAGACTTAGACTCCCACACAATAATAGTGGGAGACTTTAACACCCCATTGTCAACATTAGACAGATCAACCAGACAGAAAATTAACAAGGATATCCAGGACTTGAACTCAGACCTGGACCAAGCAAACCTAATAGACATTTACAGAACTCTCCACCCCAAATCCACAGAATATACATTCTTCTCAGCACCACATCACACCTACTCTAAAATTGACCACATAATTGGGAGTAAATCACTCCTCAGCAAATGCAAAAGAATGGAAATCGTAACAAACAGTCTCTCAGACCACAGTGCAATCAAGTTAGAACTCAGAATTCAAAAACTAATTCAGAACCGCACAGCTTCATGGAAACTGAACAACTTGCTCTTGAATGTTGACTGGATAAAAAATGAAATGAAGGCAGAAATAAAGATGTTCTTCGAAACCAACGAGAATGAAGACACAACATACCAGAATCTCTGGGACACATTTAAAGCAGTCTCTAGAGGAAAATATATAGCAATAAGTGCCCACATGAGAAGCAAGGAGAGATCAAAAATTGACACCCTATCATCAAAACTGAAAGAGTTAGAGGAGCAAGATCAAAAAAACTCAAAGTCTAGCAGAAGACAAGAAATAGCTAAGATCAGAGCAGAACTGAAGGAGATAGAGACACAAAAAACCCTTCAAAAAATCAATAAATCCAGGAGCTGGTTTTTTGAAAAGATCAACAAAATAGACCACTAGCCAGATTAATAAAAAAGAAAAGAGAGAATAACCAAATTGATGCAATAAAAAACGATCAAGGGGATATCACCACAGATTCCACAGAAATTCAAACCATCATCAGAGATTATTACAAACAACTCTATGCACATAAACTAATAAACCTGGAAGAAATGGATAAATTCCTGGACACTTGCCTCCTGCCAAGCCTAAACCAGGAAGAAGCCGAAACCCTGAACAGACCCATAACAAGGTCTGAAGTTGAGGCAGCAATTAAGAGCTTACCACCCAAAAAAAGCCCAGGTCCAGATGGGTTCACAGCTGAATTCTACCAGACATACAAAGAGGAGCTGGTACCATTTCTTCTGAAACTATTCCAAACAATACAAAAAGAGGGAATTCTTCCCAAATCATTTTATGACACCAACATCATCCTGATTCCAAAACCCGACAGAGACTCAACAAGAAAAGAAAACTACAGGCCAATATCCATGATGAACATAGATGCAAAAATCTTCAATAAAATACTGACAAGCCGATTGCAACAGCACATCAAAAAGCTTATCCACCATGATCAAGTAGGCTTCATCCCGGGGATGCAAGGCTGGTTCAACATACGCAAGTCTATAAACGTAATTCACCACATAAACAGAACCAAAGACAAAAACCACATGATTATCTCAATTGATGCAGAGAAGGCCTTTGACAAAATTCAACAGCCCTTTATGCTAAAAACCCTCAATAAGCTAGGTATCGATGGAACATATCTCAAAATAATAAAAGCTATTTATGACAAACCAACAGCCAATATCATACTGAATGGGCAAAAACTGGAAGCATTCCCCTTGAAATGTGGCACCAGACAAGGATACCCGCTCTCACCACTGCTATTCAATATAGTATTAGAAGTTCTAGCCAGAGCAATCAGGCAAGAAAAAGAAATAAAGGGCATTCAAATAGGAAAGGAGGAAGTCAAATTGTCTTTATTTGCAGACGACATGATTGTATATCTAGAAGACCCCATCATCTCAGCCCCAAACCTCCTGAAACTGATAAGCAAGTTCAGCAAAGTCTCAGGATACAAAATCAATGTGCAAAAATCACATGTATTCCTATACACCAATAACAGACTTAAAGAGAGCCAAATCAAGAACAAACTTCCATTCACAATTGCCACAAAGAGAATAAAATACCTAGGAATACAACTAACAAGGAACGTAAAGGACCTTCAAGGAGAACTACAAGCCACTGCTCAACGAAATAAGAGAGGACACAAACAGATGGAGAAACATTCCGTGTTCATGGTTAGGAAGAATCAATATCGTGAAAATGGCCATACTGCCCAAAGTAATTTACAGATTCAATGCTATCCCCATCAAGCTACCAATGACCTTCTTCGCAGAACTGGAAAAAACCACCTTAAACTTCATATGGAACCAAAAGAGAGCCCACATAGCCAAGTCAATTCTAAGCAAAAAGAACAAAGCGGGGGGCATCACACTACCAGACTTCAAACTATACTACAAGGCTACAGTAATCAAAACAGCATGGTACTGGTACCAAAACAGAGATATAGACCAATGGAACAGAACAGAGGTCTCGGAGGCAACACAACATATCTACAACCATCTGATCTTTGACAAACCAGACAAAAACAAGCAATGGGGAAAGGATTCCCTGTTCAATAAATGGTGTTGGGAAAGCTGGCTAGCCATGTGCAGAAAGCAGAAACTGGATCCCTTCCTGACACCTTACACGAAAATTAACTCCAGATGGATTAAAGACTTAAACATAAGACCTAACACCATAAAAACCCTAGAGGAAAATCTAGGCAATACCATTCAGGACGTAGGTGTAGGCAAGGACTTCATGACCAAAACACCAAAAGCATTGACAACAAAAGCCAAAATAGACAAATGGGACCTAATCAAACTCCACAGCTTCTGCACAGCAAAAGAAACAATCATTAGAGTGAATCGGCAACCAACAGATTGGGAAAAAATTTTTGCAGTTTACCCATCTGACAAAGGGCTGATATCCAAAATTTACAAAGAACTAAAGCAGATTTACAAAAAAAAAACTAACAAGCCCATTCAAAAGTGGGCAAAGGATATGAACAGACACTTTACAAAAGAAGACATACGTGAGGCCAACAAACATATGAAAAAATGCTCATCATCACTGGTCATAAGAGAAATGCAAATCAAAACTACATTGAGATACCATCTCACGCCGGTAAGAATGGCGAACATTAAAAAATCTGGAGACAGAAGATGCTGGAGAGGATGTGGAGAAGTAGGAACACTTTTGCACTGTTGGTGGGAGTGTAAATTAGTTCAACCATTGTGGAAGACAGTGTGGCGATTCCTCAAGGACATAGAAATAGAAATTCCATTTGACCCAGCAATCCCATTACTGGGTATATATCCAAAGGATTACAAATCGTTCTACTATAAGGACACGTGTACACGAATGTTCATTGCAGCACTGTTTACAATAGCAAGGACCTGGAACCAACCCAAATGCCCATCGACGATAGACTGGATAGGGAAAATGTGGCACATATACACCATGGAATATTATGCAGCCATCAAAAACGATGAGCTTGGGTCCTTTGTGGGGACATGGATGAACCTGGAAACCATCATTCTCAGCAAACTGACAGATGGATCAAACACCGCATGTTCTCACTCATAGGCAGGTGTTGAACGATGAGAGCACATGGACACAGGGAGGGGAGCACTACACACTGGGGTCAGTTGGGGGGAAATTGGGGAGGGACGGTGGGGGGTGGGGAGCTGGGGAGGGATAGCAGGGGGAGAAATGCCAGATGTAGGTGATGGGGAGGAAGGCAGCAAATCACACTGCCACGTGTGTTCCTATGCAACAATTTTGCAAGTTCTTCACATGTACCCCAAAACCTAAAATGCAATAAAATAAATAAATGGGAAAAAAAAAAAAAAAAACACTAGAAGGAAATCTAAGCAATACCATTCAGGACATAGGCATGGTTAAAGACTTCATGACTAAAACACCAAAAGCCAAAATTGACAGATGGGATCTAATTAAACAGTGTCTGCACAGCAAAAGAAACTATCATGTTATCTGAACAGGCAACCTACTGAGTGGGAGAAAATTTTTGCAATCTATCCATCTGACAAAGAGCTAATATCCAGAATCTACAAACAAATTTACAAGAAAAATACAAACAACCCCATCGAAAAGTGGACAAAGGATATGTACAGACACTTCTCAAAAGAAGACATTTATGCAGCCAGCAAACATATGAAAAAAGTTCATTATCACTGGTCATTAGAGAAATGCAAATCAAAACCACATTGAGATACCATCTCATAACATTTAGAATGGTGATCGTCAAAAAGTCAGGAAACATCAGATGCTGGAGAGGATGTGGAGAAATGGGAACCCTTTTACACTGTTGGCGGGAGTGTAAATTAGTTCAACCATTGTGGAAGACAGTGTGGCAATTCCTCACGGATCTAGAACCAGAAATACCATTTGACCCAGCAATCCCATTACTGGGTATGTAACCAAAGGATTATAAATCATTCTACTATAAAGACACACATACACACATATGTTTATTCCAGCACTGTTCACAATAGCAGAGACTTGGAGCCAACCCAAATGTGCATCAAAGATAGACTGGATAAAGAAAATGCACACATATATACACCATGGAATACTATGCAGCCATAAAAAGGTTGAGATCATGTCCTTTGCAGGGACATGGATGAAGCTGGAAACCATCATTCTCAGCAAACTGACACAAGAACAGAAAACCAAATACCACATGTTCTCACTCATAAGTGGTAGTTGAACAATGAGAACACATGGACACAGGGAGGGGAGTATCACATACCAGGATCTGTTGGGACGTGGGGGTCTAGGGGAAAGATAGCATTAGGAGAAATACCTAATGTAGATGACAGGTTGATGGGTGTAGCAAACCACCATGGCACGTGTATACCTGTGTAACAAACCTGCACATTCTGCACATGTATTCCAGAACTTAAAGTATAATAAAAAAAATAAGATATACATCAACGACAATTTTATTGAAGCAATTTTAAGTAACACATTTTTCATTTCCCTTTTTATTCCTTTTTGTGTAACTTTTTAGGTATGTGGTACGTGTAAAGTAATCAAGTTAATATTTATATTACCACATTTTAAATCACAGTAGCACTCTGGCAAATCTGCCTGCCCAATGGACAGAATGAGAGTTATCCAATTATCAACCATCATCAACCACAAACATGTATTTATTTATACCTTGTCTTCAGGAATCTGTGTTAGGCCCTAGAGTTGCATTTATATTATGTCTTTAAAATCAGCTTCTAAATGGGCTTCATCTCATAGTCCACCACAGTGGAATAATGCATTTTTCACATTTTTCTTTTGGCTTCACTGACACTAACCTCTCCTTGTTCTAGTTCTATGTCTATCTACCTTCTAACCTCAGGCTCTTCTTCCTCATTCTATCCTTAAATCTTCTTCTTCTCCTCCTCTTCTTCCTCCTTTCTCCTCTTCCTCCTCCTCTTCTTCTTCTCCTTGTTCTTCCTTATTCTATCCTTAAATCATCATCTTCTTCTCTTCTTCCTCTTCTTTTTCTTCTTCTATGTCTACCTTCTAACATCAGGCTCTTCTTCCTCATTCTATCCTTAAATCTTCTTCTCCTCCTTCTCCTCCTCCTTATTCTCCTTCTCCTTCTCCTTCTTCCTCTTCCCCTTCTGGCTCTTCTTCCTCATTCTATACTTAAATCTTCTTCTCCTTCTCATTCTTCTTGTTCTTCTTCTTCTTTTCTTCTAGGTACTCACTAGGCAAGCTCAATTACTCTTCTTATTGATTCATCACCTCTAGATAGGTGATTTCCAAGTTTATTGCTCTCTCCTAATTTTGAAGCTCATATTTTTAATTGTTCCACTGGTGTCCTACTAATACTTTAACATGTCTAAAATCAAACACATAATGTTACTCTCTGATCTCATGCATTCATATATTAAAACAGCAAATGTCTATTGAGTGATAGTTTATACATGTCATAGTGCTAAGCTTAGAACCTACCCAAAAGCAGCTGAGAGCCTAGACACACAACAAGACTAGTATCTTTGTTCAATACCTTTATTACAGCACATATTTTTGTTGTGGCAGACTAATCAAGATAAGGAAAAGATAATAGAAAATAAGACTGGAATGGATTATTGAGATCAGAATATCGATCTTATTCTGATCTCAAGAACTGAATTCTTATTTTAATTATAGGCTTCATTCTATCAACTTAATTCCATATAAAACGGGAACTGAAAGAAGTTTTTGAGCAGGAGAATCTGTACATTCCATTTTCAGGGACAGAATCTGGCTAGAATGTATAAAATGAATTTAAATGAGGAAGTATTAGAAAATAGGTCACATAAATCTATGAAAGAGATTACTTAATCTGAATACATGCAGTGAGAGATTCAAACTCAAGGCTTTTCATAGCCTGGCTTTGATCAGCCTATAGGATTTTGTCTCAGAATACAATACTTTCAGGCTTATCAGGTTTCAGCACACTGGACACTAACCATTACTGACTATATGCCATATCCTGCCCCCACTCTTTTTCAAGGCCTAGCTCAAAAACTTCTGGGGAATAATTTTCCCATTTCCCTTAGCCAAAATGAACTATTTCCACAGCATTTCATTCGTAATTTACTGATGCCATTTAATCATTCTCCTGCCAAGCTATAAACTCCTTGCAGTAAAAGGTTACGCATTATTTACTCTGGTTTTCCTCAAACTTGGCATACTTCCCGGCATATATGAAGCATCTTATTTAACGTTGGGTTATATTGGCACAGTGGAAAGTGCATTGGCTTTTGGAATGAGATAGACTTAAGGACTGAATCACTCACTAGCTAGATTACTTAAGCAAGTATTTAACTTTTCTTAAGGTTAATTACCTATAAAATTACCTATTTCTTGCAAATTATTGTAAAACTTTGAGGTCAATTCTAAAAATCACCTATAAAAAGCATCTAACAAAGTATACGGTACATGGTGGGTATTTAATAAATGGTAACTGTAATTATGACACTAGGAATTTTTTTTAAGTCCCAACTAAAACAGCAGATTTTTTTTGTACACAGCATAATTGTCAATGGTTTTATTTCCTCTTCAAGTTTAACTATGCTCAATTATGACTACCCCTGGTTGAAAAAATGTACTCAACAAACATCTATGTCCACTACATGCTAAGTGTTGGGAAGATTAAAAACAAAATGCAAAGTTCTTAGTGATAGGGCCTCCTCTCCTTGTCTTTACTACCCAAGAAAGAAGAACACTGATGAGTTTCTGAGCCTCATATATGATACCACTCTGATACTATATAATTTAATCCTTCCTATATTAATTCAGAAACACTTGTTAACTACCCTGTGACAGGCATTGTGCCAGAAACAAAAATGGAAATGCAACAGTCCCAATCCTAAAGAAGGTATTTCATTGTTTTACTCGTGATAGTGTATCTTTGTTATTACAACACAAGAAGAGCATTACTGAGTTTCTGTGGCATACATGCATACTATTACACTATATAATTTCATCCTTACCTAAAGCCTTCTGTATATGACACTGAGTAAAATCTGATAAACTGTTCCAATCTTTAGTATTTCCTATGTTACTTTTTGGTTAGTGATCTTGTTTTACAGTAACTTGAAGAGCCATCCAGGTGCCAATAATTCTGGTGAAAAAATAAAAGACATATTGCTAGCTCATTAAAGTTTTCTGGACTTTCACCAATTAGTAAAATTTAAATTATATAGTAACTACTATTCTTATTGATAGTCCTTTCTTATTTCAGAATTCTTTTAGCAGTCTAAAGTACCTATTCAGCTATCTTGTTTGTTTATTGGTAATATAGCTAAATCACCATTTGTCAAAACCAATAGAGGTGAACTGTAGTCAAAATTGCCAAACTCTGTAACTTAAATGTAATTTCATTGGAATTAATAGAACCTAAGTAGAATCATGGAGTTATTAGTGAAAATATTTTAAATCTAGCAAAAAGCAAGCAACCACTTCCTAAAATAATGCTTTTATTTTTTCTCTTGGGTTACTCTCCTCCTCCTTTATTTATGATTTATGCGTACCATAGAACTAATAGATTAAGATGTTTTTTGTTTGGCTATACTTTAAAAAGATGACCCTGACATCTTTTTTTCTATTTTACTACTTATTATTACACTATTTCTCTGCTTCCAAAATAAAGAAGAATTTGGATCTATGACTGCATAAATTAAAAAGTTACCTTCCACTGGTCACAGTTCTATCAATGGTTCAGTGATCACTTGAAATCTAGGAAAGTAGTATTTGTACACAGGCAGTCAAACTAGAACAATTGCTGAGTTCAAAAGCTAAAAGTTAAGCATTGTTTCACAGACTGCTTTCAGTTCCAAAACACTAGATACATATTATCCATATTACTTAACTGATTTTTTTTTTTTTTTTTTTGTCAGAGTTCCCCTCTGTCACCCAGGCTGGGAGGGAAGACACGATCTCTCCCCCAGGAATTTTTTTAAGGGTTAAGTAAAACAGCAGATTTTTTTTTTTTTTTTTTTTACACAGCATAATCATCAGATAACCTCAGTTCACTGCAACCTCCACTTCCTGGGTTCAGATGATTCTCCTGCCTCAGCCTCCTGAGTAGCTGGTATTAAAGGCGAAGGCCACCATGCTGGGCTAATTTTTGTATTTTTAGTAGAGACAGGGTTTCACCATGTTAGTCTGCCTGGTTTCGAACTCCCGACCTCGTGATCCACCCACTTTGGCCTCCCGAAATGCTGGGATTACAAGCATGAACTACCATGCCCGGCCTAACCGGTTTTTGCTTTAAAAAAAAAAAAAAAATCACGTGTGGTTAAGGTAAGAAAGCTTCAGAATTAGCAAGGACAAGGATTCTGACAGAAAGGTTCAGATCTGGTTACAAATTCAGACACCTTAATACAGGAAATAGTCTCCAGTATCTGAACAATAAACACCTTTAAATGCAGGGCTTTCTGAGTAGATGAGTGATCACTAGAGGCTGGGAACAGGACAAGAAATAAGGAGGGATTACTAATGGACATCGGGGCTCCTTTTGGAGTGATGAAACGTCTTGGAATCAGAGGCGAAAGCTGCACAAGATTGTGAGTGTACCAAATGCCACTGGATTGTACACTTTAAGATGGTTATTTTTATGTGAATTTCACCTCAACAATTACTTTTAAAAAGAAGGAAAAAAAAAACATAGAGGTTTTTGTGCCAGGGATGGACTTTGCTTGGTGAAGACCCCTACAGTACGGTGCCTAGACACCCGCAGCGAGGTCAGCGAGAAGCACTCCCACCTGACACAAAGCCATATGAAAACGTACAGATTTCCCTCAGCTGAAACTCCGTTTTCAATAACGGCCAATTAGCCACCATTTAACAACATACTGAATTCATTTCTGTGAGTATGGGAAAATAGCGAAATATACATCAGAACCTTTAGAAAGCAGCATCGCCGGCCACCTAGAAATCCCCTGCGGGCAAGAGAAAACTAACACCAGGGTGGAAATGGTAGAAGCCATTTTTTGTTAAGGTTTTTGTCCTGGGTGGAGGGTATTCGTGAGGATTCAGTAAGTCTCAAGCATTACATTTAAACACAGGTGCTTAGCTACGATGATGCATTTGCCAATAAGGCAGCGTCGCACGGTGAAAAGAGAAAACCTCTCTAAGCCTCCTTCTGTGGCACGAAGCTCTCAGCCAACGCTCACCGCCATACCCCCATCCGCGGGAACGCTCCCTCCTCCAGTCGAAAAAGGCGGGGTCTCCGAGGGCACTCCCGCCACACAGCGCGAATTGAGCCTCTGGGCTTTCTGGGAATTGTAGTTTTTGTCCCCATGCATCTTTTTTATTCGGGCCAGTATGCAGTGAATCAGAAAACTACAGCTCCCAAAGTGCCCCGGGGCGGCGACCGGCCACAACGGTGACGACTGTGGTAGAGAAGCCCTGGAGGGGCTCTGCGTTCTGGAGTGGCACTGCTTGGGCCGGTGGCGGATTGCACGCTGCTGGTGTTGCGGCTGAGGAGAGCGGCGAGAGGGTTCCACGTTTCTCGTCGGGATCCCCGCAAGCATGAGTGCTGCCAGAGAGTCTCACCCGCACGGGGTGAAGCGTTCAGCCTCCCCAGACGACGATGTAAATAACAATGGCGGAGTGGCTGAGGGTTGAGGCCTACTAAAGGCTTGAGTAGGCCGGGAAGGGTGGATGGAGGAGGACGCGCCTGAGGTGGCCTGCAGCGAGAGAGGCCAGGGGAGAAACCAGAATGAGTGGGCAATGTCTCCCTTAATCGTTATTAGAGTCGGAAGGTTTTTAGGAGGCCCATAAGCTGAGAGCCGGAGACCTGCGTAGGAAGGGGGATTGAGGAAGGAAATTCTGAGAGAGTCGAGGAGTGAAAGAGCTTAGTCAAGGGATTTCATACGTGCGTTTTGAGGGACCGATAAGGATGCTTTCTCCGGCGTTTGTACTCAGGATAGAGACGGCAAGACGCTCCCTGTTTTGGGTTCTAAGTATTCCTGTGACAGTGTCGAAATGTTCGTGCACATTTGGACAGATTTTTCCGGCCAGGATGATTTTCGCAATGTGCCGTTGAGAGTTAACGTCAACTGCACTAGTAAGGGTAAACCGAGAACAACATTGAGCCGAAAATTGTGCCACGGGTGTAATTTGGTTCTGACTGTGGTGGTGAGATCTAAGACGTTGAGACCTAGAAGCCCATTTTGATGTCGGATATTAATACCTCGTTCTCCTTACCTCTCCTCGCCATCAAACGCAGTTTCCTTCCCCAGCCCCCACTTTACCGGTTTTAATAGCAAACGGTTTATCCCTTAAACTAACCCATTCAACATTTACTGCAGTGACAGGTGTTGGGAATTCGGAGATAAATATGATGCTTATTTTAGGCCTTTTTGTATATTTGGCCTAGCGCAGTGTCATGGAAACATCAGGTAACCAGTAAACGTAAAACTACGTCCTTCATACAGTGGATAAGTGTCTTTGGAACGTTCATGGAGAAATTGTTGGAGAGGGCGCGGTGAGGTCATCGTTAAGGATGATGAAGGAGTATCTAGGAATTTTTCAGTTTTGTTTAAAGTACTGTTAATTTCTGAATACATAAAGCTTTAAATTTTTCTATAGTGCATTTCAATGCTTTTCATAAAATTTTAAAGGCTCACTGAACAATACTTGGTAGCGAATGAGATGGTGTTAAAACCTACCCCTCTGAGTGGGAGGTGGGGTGAGGACCGGAATAGTAAGGGTCTTTAAAGGAATCGACTTTAGCTCTGCAGAAAGATTAGCAGTCAGTGAAGATTTGGGGATGAATGGGCATCTAGAGAAGTTTATTGGTGCTCTCTGTTCTTTCTGCTACTGGCTTTTAGATCTTGTTAATATGGTAATTCACGTTTTCTCAGGAATTGATTCATGCTTTTGAGTAACCTGGCTGCCATTTAAAAAGCTGTTACCTTGTTTTCCTCCTGATTTGTAACTGTGACTTGATTGCTGGGATGTCAGACACCTGTTTTGCTACCCTCAGAAATGTTTTAGCATGACAGGAGACCCCAGGTGATACGCAATTTAACAGAAAGGTAAAGAGATTAAGTCATTAAGTTTACAGTTCTGAAAAGGTCAGTTTAAACTAGATGATCTTTAAGACCTTTCATGATCATATAAGCCTATCTTTAAGTACTTGTGTTTTGTTTTTGTTTTGAGACAGGGGCTCACTCTTTTTCCCAGGCTGGAGGCCAGTGGCATGATCAGTGCTGCTTGCAGCCTCCACCTCCCTGGCTCAAGGGATCCTCCTGCTTCAACCCCCTCTCCCCCCACCACCACCGCAGTAGGTGGGACTACAGCTGCAAGCCACTACATCTGACTAATTTTTTTGTGTTTTTAGTAGAGACCAGGTTTTGCCACGTTGCCCAGGCTGCTTTCCAACTACCAGACTCAAGCGATCTGCCCACTTCGGCCTCCCAAAGTGCTAGGATTACAGGTGTGAGCCACCTCGCTCAGCCAGTACTTTTAAAAAAAAAAATTTTTTTAAACCATATGTAATACATTCATTAAAATACCTCCAAGTTGTTATAGAAAATCAGCTAGCTATAATATGTAGTTGGGCCAGAGTTTCTAATAAGTATCCATAGTATGTAAGAGATCATTGAAGTTTTCTTTACGCCCATTGACCTCACATCTAATTGGGATAACAAAACTTTTTTTTTTTAAATATTAAAACTCGATACTAAATCACAAAATAGAAATCTAGAAAAATGCTGACAATGTAGGAGTAAATTCTAAGAGTCACTAGGATATGTATTGATAAGTTAATTGCAGGTCTGTAGTAAAGGGTATTAAGGATGAAGACAACCTAAAAGTAGTTTCATTGGCTTGGAGTGGAGAAATGAAAGCTATCTTATAGGGAGTGGGAGGAGTGGGGAGGTTAGGAGAGGTGCTAAGGAATCTCTCTTAAATTGTGTAGGGCATTAACATGCTTTTCAGAATGCAGCATTTGGGCAAAGTACTTGCTGTTGTACTTTAAGGCAGGAGTCCCCAGCTCCTGGGCCACAGAACCAGGCCGCACAGCAGAAGGTGAGCTATGGGCCAGCCAGCAAAGCTTCATCTGTATTTACAGCTGCTCCCCATGGCTTGCATTACCTCCTGAGCTCTGCCTCCTGTCAGCATTAGAGTCTCATAGGAGCGTGAACCCTGTTGTGAACTGCACATGCAAGTGATCTAGGTTGCACACTCCCTGTGAGAATCTAATGCCTGATGACCTGTCACTGTCTCCCATTACCGCTAGATAGGACTGCCTAGTTGTAAGAAAAGAAGCTCAGGGCTTCCACTGAGTCTACATTATGGTGAGTTTTATAATTATTTCATTATCTATTACAATGTACTAATAATAAAGTGCCCGATAAATGTGATGCACTTGAATCATCCCAAAACCACCTCCTCTGTGGAAAATTGTCTTCCACAAAACCAGTCTCTGATGCCAAAAAGTTGGGGACTGCTACTTTAAGGACTTTGAAAAGAAGAACTGACAGGACTTAATATTTTCTTAAAACATTGGGATTAGAAGTTGTAGATGACAGGGTTATTGATATAAACACCGAAGATGTTTTGCTCTTTTAATAGAAACAGAATCAAGAAAATTGGTTTTTCGATGATTTTTTTTAATGTAATTCTCTACATTTTTATAACAGTAGTTAGTTCATAGACCACTTTCAGTATTCTGTCTCATTTGATCATGGAGAATATGATGTGGAAAAAACAGAGGATGGTCAGAGGATTGAAGCAAGTCACATAGCCTCTCTGTGCCCCGGTGTCTTAAGATACTCTTTTAAAGATGCCTCTCTTTATAGATAAGAAGTTAAAATTAAATGTCAGATCCTGGCTTACAGAATCAAAACTGAAGCTTCACTATTACTTTAACTATATTGAGCCAGAAATAGGTAAGAACTAAATGGCCTATAATAATA
This sequence comes from Sapajus apella, assembly GCF_009761245.1. Taxonomy (NCBI): domain Eukaryota; kingdom Metazoa; phylum Chordata; class Mammalia; order Primates; family Cebidae; genus Sapajus; species Sapajus apella. The sequence continues at coordinate 11,912,236 of NW_022436987.1, forward strand.
TATCAAGGGTCACATGAAAAGAAGTAGAGATTTGGAACTTAGGAGGCCAAAATTATGAGAGCATATAAGCCCTTCCACTAATGAGAATTTAGAAGCACAAATGGGTCCAGATTGGTACAAATGCTTTAACTGTCATATGCCCAGGAGAAATAGTGTTTTTTAAATATTCTTTTAGTCTTTTACAAATAATTTTTAGAAATAAGAATAAAAGGGGATAATGCAAAACAACTTTATTAGGAATTTTAATGTGAATTTAACAATAGCAAATTCAAATTTATAAACTATGTTTTCTTGATTTTGGTGACATATACAGTCTTCCTTCAGCATACTAAATATGGGAGATTAGTTTTAGGACCCACCCACCTCCTTGGCAAATCTTGCATACTCAAGTCCTGCAGCCAGCCCTGTCAAACCCAAGAATAGGAAAAATCAGCCTTCCATATACTTGAGATGGATCTGCATTTGGTTGAAAAAAACCAAATTATAAGGGACCCTTGAAGTTCAAACCTGGATTGCATTTGCATCATCAAAATACAATACCTGAAGAATTTTTGCAACCTTCTATTGCCTATGTTTTGTGTTGAAGAAGGATTTGTCATCCTTGCTCCATAATTGCAAAACATTTTTATTTTTAGATTATAAACTTAATTAGAATGATAAGTTCAGTGAATATTAATATTTTTATTTCATTTTTCCTTCCAGTCACCTTGTATATATACCTGTCTTCACTCTTTGTCCATTTGCAACCAAATCAAGTAAATTTTGATGCATAAAAATGGTAAAAGATGAGATGAAACAGTCACACCTCCTTTTACAAAATGGGATCATCCTGGCTCTTACTGCAAAATATTGCAAGATGAAGTCTTTCCTGCCAATGGCTCTCCCAGTGAGAGTACATATCTTTGTTTGTTTGTTTGTTTGTTTTTCTTTTCCTTGTTGATTCTTGGGTGGGGAAAAAAGCCTTCTAGTAATCCTTATCCAAAAATTCATAGTCTGAGATTTTTGCACAGTTAATTTTATCATCATCATTAGTCTAGAATACAACTGCCTGTCATTTTGCATTCACTTTCATCTTCGTTTAATAATGATTAATGCCTTCTGTCAGTTTTTTTCTTTGCCATTATGAATGGAAAATGAAAAACTGTGAATTCCCATCTGTGTTCAGTGAAAGCTATAAGTAGACAACAGAGGTATGTCTTGAAAGATGGTGATGAAATACTTTGGACAATACAGTGAGATAACTTTTTAAAATTATTTTAGTTATTTTTAGCATCATTGGGAATAATGAATGATAATGAAACAGTTTTTACATTTGTTTCAAGATGTAGAGAAAAATATGATCACTAGGATTCCGTCATATTTCTTAGACTTATAAAAGAGTTCAGTGGACCCATTTGATAATTGCAAGATAGAATCAGTTTGGGTCTATTCTTTTAAAAATAAGTAGCCAGGTGCGGTGGCTCACACCTATAATCCCAGCACTTTGGGAGGCCGAGGCAGGCGAATCACCTGAGGTCGGGAGTTCGAGACCAGCCTGACCAGCGTGGAGAAACCCTGTCACTACTAAAAATACAAAATTAGCTGGGCGTGGTGGTGCATACTTGTAATCCTAGCTACTTAGGAGGCTGAGGCAGAAGATTCGCTTGAACCCGGGTGGTGGAGGTTGCAGTGAGCCAGATCGCGCTATTGCACTCCAGCCTGGGCAACAGGAGTGAAACTCCATCTCAAAAATAAATAAATGAGTTTTCCCTTTGTTCTTTGGAAGACTTTTAAGAAAGAATAAAAATAATGTCATCTTAATCCTAACAACTAGAGCTGCTCAAAAAAGAAACTGAAAAGTTAAAATTTTCTTTCTCAAGTTAAAAGTTAGCAAACTGATAAAGCCAGAATTTTTAACATCAGGTAACAACTCTGGCTGCCATCTAAGTTCAGAGTACTAGGTGCTCTAGGACCCTGCAAGGCTCCAGGGCAGTGGGTCTTAAAGTGTGGTACCCAGATCAACAGCATCAGCAATCATTTAGGAATTTGTTGAAATTCAAATCCTAGAGCCCCACTCCAGACTGGGCTGAATCTCTGGGGCTGTAGCCCGGCAGTCTGTTTTAACAAGCCCTCTAGGTGACTCTAATACAGGCAAACTTTTGAGACTCAGCTCTGGCTGCAAAAGAACGAAAGGATTCTGCTGTGAGGTAATAGAAAAGGAGTAAATTTGAATGTGATGCATATGCTTAACTAAGCAAAAAAAATAAACCCTGTTTATAGTTAAAACTGACAGGGAAAAAAAACTTGGGAATTACAGGTAGACTTTAGATTTTGTAACACTTATGCAAAAAAAATTAATCAACCAATTTCTTTTCTAGCTGGGATCTAGCAATTGGGAGGCAGCAGACTTGGGTAATGAAGAGAGAAAACAAAAGTTCTTGAGACTTATGGGTGCAGGAAAGGTAAGCATCAGATGGTGTGTATTTTTATCTTTTCTGTGAAAATAATGCCATTTTTATGTGTGCTAAGTAAGAAGGATTGAATACACTTGGATTCCATTTTCCTGTTCTGCATGATTTCTTTTGGCTTTGGGAAATACATTGGGCTTAACTAAGTACATACAATGTATATTATTTTTGAGCCACTTCCAGGATTCAGTAAAGTTTGAAGACTGCACAGAGAAAAATTTGGTTCAAGGAGTCTGTATAGGAGAAAAGAGATGTCAAAGTTTATGATTTTCCATATGTCGGCCCAGTGGTTTGATAGAAGATATTTCTTATGGGTAGGTTATCTTGTGAAACCTCTGGCCAAAGTGAAAGTCTGTCATATTTTATAGCTCCCTCCAGCCTTTGAAATTGTAACCAAGGGAATATCCTTTATCAAAAACCTAATTTTAAGACTACACTTTCAGAGATTATTTCTATACAGCTAGTGCTCGACTTACGACCACGATTGGTTCCGACAGACCGGTTGTAATACGATTTGGTCGTAAGTTGAGTAGGCTATATGCACGCGGAGATGGTAGTGCTGCCGGAAGCTGGTCCGCACTGTCGTACGCCCAGCTGGGCAACGTTTGCACTGCCAGACGCGGAGCAGTCGTGGCTAGCGTTTGTGGTCATAAAGTCGAATGGTCATAAGTTGCACAGGTCGTAAGTCGATCAATACCCGTAGTTTGTTACTAGATAGAGAAGTGTAGAACACCAAGGGAAAAAAACCTTAAAAGTGTTCAAGATATTTTGAAATGCCTGTCAGTTTTGTTAACGTTAATAGAAGGTACAGTTGACCCTTGAGCAATGTGGGGGTTAGGGGTGCTGGTTCTTTAGGTAGTTGAAAGTTTGCATATGACTTTCAAATCCCCAAAAACTTAACTACTAATAATCTGTTAACTGGAAGGCTTACTGATAACATAATTATCAGCTAACATATATTTTGGGTGTTACATGTCTTATATCCTGTATTCCTACAATAAAGAAAAGGAAATGTTATCAAGAAAATTATAAGGAAGAGAAAATAATTTACTGTTCATTAATTAGAAGTGGATCATCATAAAGGTCTTCATCCTCATAGTCTTCATGTTGAGTGGACTGGAAAGTAGGGATTGTCTTACTGTGTGGGGGTGGCAGAGGCAGAAACAAATTCAAGTATAAGTGGACTCACACAGAGTATTCAGAGATCAACTGTGTAAAACAAGTGCCAGGAAAATATCTATTGTAAAAAATCTTTCTTTCTCCTAGCAGTTTATACAGGGATCTCTAGATGCTTATTTTTTGTAAGCAAGTAAATTTATTTTCCTAACATTGTCCTAATAGTCTTCCTACAAACTAAATTTAAAAGAAATAGGAATTTTTTTTTTCTTTTTTTAAGCCCCTTAAAATGAAATTCTGCTCTTTGGTTTGTTAAATACGTAAGAATACATTCATTCATTTTTCCAACAATTACAGACTACCTACTACTGTGCTGAATCCTGGGTGTTCATATAGCTCAATAATACATGTTTGGAGCTATTAATGAAGGAAACCACATAATAACAATACAGAATTGTAGTTGCTTTAAGAAAACCATGTATGTAGTGCTGTGGAATCACAGAGGGCAGCTAACTCTGGTGTAGCAGTCCAAGAAAGCTTCTCCAAAATAGAATTGATCTGAATCTCAAAGGATGAGTTAGCCAGACTACAAAAGTGGGTTTGGGGATAGGTAGAGGTCATGTAAAACACTGAGACCTATTTAAATAAAGCATTTGTATAATATCTCAGTAATCCAGATTTCCCAATTTGTAATTTGTCATAGAAAATAGTCTGCAATTTATCTTGTTTCATGCAAATATAAGTCCTCACTTAACATCCCTATGGTTCTTGGAAACTAACTTTAAGAAAGCTGACAATAAAATTGTTTCACCATAACACCGATGAGGAGGAAAATTGTTTTCATTATAGGTTGTTTCATCTAAAGTCAAAGTCGAAGTTTTGAAACCTAAAGAAATAATACTGAATCATTGATTTGCTTATGTGTTAATGGCATGTAGAACAATGAGCATTAACGCTTGAAGTTTTTCTGTAGCATCATTTTTGTATATGGAGACTGCGTCTGTCATTTTTTCACAATGGGAAGGTTTGTTACTGTACCTTCACAGATGATTGGTTAAGATTACTTTCCAGAGTCCCATTCTCACCTTCACATGGTGTTTTAATGAGCACTTTTTTACTTTATGAAACTATGAACCCTAATGAGTGGATTGTACTGATTAAATTGAGAGTAATTATGTAGCCTGATCAGTTGGTAATACTGAATCAGATGTATTTTTATGTTTAGAGTACAAGATTGTTTTAAATTGTTCTTTTTTACATGTTGAAATCAGGAGTTTATTTTAGTCAAATAGTAATGAAATAGCTAATGATTATGATATGCTGTAATAAGATCTGTCACTTTATATGATACATTATAAGTTTTAATTTTTTCATTTTTGTCTGGCTAAATCTCATTTGCTTTCTGTCCATGAGATATACTTCAGGCAGCAGAAAGAGCAGGTGGGAAGTTAAAGCAACTCATTTAACTGGCCTTTAGGAAAGAAAATGTTTAGATTGACTCAATTTTCTAGCTATCTATTCATCTTGTTTAAAATTTCAATCTGCTCTACCCCTTATTCAGGTCTGTTTTGTTCTAATGGCATTTAGTACCTTCTAACATAGTATAAATAATGATCATGTTTGCCTGTCTCCCTTCCCCATTTCCTACCCTTGCTAGAATGTAATCTCCTTAGAGGCAGAGATCTAATGGTCTTTTGTCGTCACTGTATCCCAGAAGCCTAGAATAGTTTTCAGCACATAGTAGATACCCAATAAGATTAAATTAGTGGTCTCAAATGCTAAGACATTTTCAACCTTCTTATAGAAAGAACATACTGGTCGTCTTGTTATAGGAGATCACAAATCAACATCTCACTTCCGAACAGGTAAGAAAGTAAAATATAATTAAAATAGAAGTGCTAAATTCAGAATATGATGTATGTGTTCATGTTTCAGGATATTCTACTTGGCATATAATTGTGTAAATTATTAAAATATTAGAATTGCAGCTGGGTGCAAGTGGCTTATGCCTGTAATCACAGTTATTTGGGAGGTTAGAGCGGGAGGGTCACTTAAGCCCAGGAGTTTGAGGCTGCATTGACACCAAGATTACACCACTGCATTCCAATCTGGGCTACAGAGCAAGACCCAGCTCTTAAAATTAAAAAAAAAAAAAGACAAAAAAAATGCTGGGCGTGGTGGCTCATGCCTGTAATCCCAGCAGTTTGGGAAGCTGAGGCATGAGAATTGCCTGAAGCCAAGAGGTGGAGGTTGCAGTGAGCCAAGATTGTGCCATTGCACTCCAGCCAGAGTAACAGAGTGCAACTCTGTCTCAAAAAAAAAAAAAAAAAAATTAGTAATGTATAATAGGTAAACATGTTACATATATAAAGTATCAATTATCATGTACTTTTATTTTTAAAATATGAGAGAGTATATGTCATGATATTCTAACCAGAAACCTTTTTCTGTCTCCATTTTTACTGATTCAGAACATATATTTTAATTGTAGTGAGGTTTTATGCCTCATCTTGTTAACTCTGGTAGATACAGAATTTTTTTTCTTTGTATATTAGCATATAATGTCATGGGGTTGGCATATTCTGGTTTTGTCTGTTCACTAAATTTTTTCCTAAAATCTTTGAAGAATATAAACTAGTTGCAGACCCTGAAGAAATAAGCTTTAAAAATAATTTTAGGGAAGAACATTTTAAAATAAAATTGAAATGAATTTGGATATTTGGTGTGCTGAAAAGTGAAATTTTTGCCTATTTAAAACTGACCCTGATCTTGGACATTATTAACAAAAGGCATATATTAATAAAAGGCACAGTAACCTAGATTATGTTTAACAAAACTTTAAGTTATTTAAATTATGGTAACCTGTAGCATATGTAGCACATTTTAGAAATTAATAGATCTTTTATTTTTCTGGTATTAAACAGTTACTTCAAATTAATTTGTATTGGTGCATAAGGCAAAAAACAATCCCTGAACTTTGCAGAATGGAAAAATATTTCAACTGCACATTTACTCTTTTAAAACTTTAAAGCTTTAAAGCAGGAGTTGCCAACCCCTGGTACCCATCCCTGGTCTGTTAGGAGCTGGGCCACACAGCAGGAGGTGAGTGGCAGGCAAGTCAGAGAAGATTTATCTGTATTTACAGCTGCTCCCAATGGCTTGTATTACCACCTGAGCCACACCTCCTGTCAGATCATTGGCAGCATTTAATTCTCATAGGAACATGAATCCTGTTGTGAACTGTGCAAGCCAGGGATCTAGGTTGTGCCTCCTTACGAGAATCTAATGCCTGATGATCTGAGGTGGTGTTGGAGAGTGGCTGCAAAAACAGATTAACATTAGCAGAGAGGCTTGACTGCACAGAGACCATAAATCAACTGCCTGCAGACTCATATCAGAGTGAGTAGCAAGTTACAATTAACTGCATCTGGTGGCAGGCTTTAAGTCAGAACCTGACATTTAGTCTGCATGTGGCCTGCCCATTATTTTATTTACCACTTAACATCCGTGCCTCTTTCCTGCACTGTGCACTTGTCTCAGTCACAGTTTTGGTAAGCCCACAAGCTATCCCTAGCCAAGATGAATTAAAAAAAAAAAAAAAAGTCCTTGGAGAGCTTCTTTGAAAAGGGGGAAAGACCTAATGATGAGACAGCAGAAGACTCTAAGACTGCCAGCAAAGAAAGCTGCATTTAAAAGAAAATACCAAGCATCCTACACAAATTACAGGTTCATTGCAACAGGTGATTCATATTCTCCAAACCTGCTTTGTCTATATGTGATGACCAGCTATCCAGGAAAGCCATGAAACTTTTAAAAGTGCTTCACCACATGGAAACCAAACAGCCTGCATTAAAAGGCAAACCTTTGGAGTTTTTTGAAAGAAAAATCGTGAACGTAAGGAACAGAAGCAATTATTGAAAGCCACCACTTCATCAAATGTGTCTACACTGAGAGCATCATTCTTAGTGGCTGACCACATTGCTAAAGCTAAGGCAGGCCTTTACTACTGGCGAAGAGTTGATCCTACCTGCCGCTAAGGACATTTGTTGTGAACATTTAGGAGAGACTGCAGTTCAAAAGATGGCACATGTTCTTCTGGCTAGCACCATAAGTAGATGAATTGATGAAATAGAGTATACTGAGGCACAATTGTTAGAGAGGGTTAATGAGTCACTGTGGTGTGCAATCCAGGTTAACAAATCTACCAGTGTTGACAAGGCAACAATGCTTTTGGGTGATATGTTTTTCAGGAGGATGTGCATGAGGATATGCTGTGTGCACTTTTGCTTTCTACCAACACCACAGCTGCAGAACTATTCAAGTCTTTAAATAATTACATATCAGGAAAGCTGAATTGGTCATTTTTTATCAATGCATGCAGGGCTGGAGCAGCTGCCATGACTTTCTGGTTTCGCTACTCAGGTCAAAGAGCTTGCTTCTGAATGGGAGTCTGTGCACTGTGTCATCCATAGAGATGCTGGATAGTTGAAAAATGCCACCTGTCATGCCTGTAATCCCAGCACTTTGGGAAGCCAAGGCGGGCAGATTATGAGGTCAAGAGATCAAGACCATCCTGGCCAACATGGTGAAACCCTCTCTCTATTTAAAATACAAAAAGTAGTTGGGCATGATGGCAGAGGTTGTAGTGAGCCAAGATTGTGCCACTGCACTATAGCCTGGTGACAGAGCAAGATTCAGTCTCAAAAAAAAAAAAAAAAAAGCCTCCTGAACTAACATTTTGCAGGATGTGATTAAAATTTTCAACCACATTAAGGTACATGCCCTTAATTCATGTCTGTTTGTGCAACTCTGTGAGGAGTCAAAGTAGGAGTTGCCAAGAGAAGAGCACGCAGCGTCTTCTCTTATACACAGAAAAGAGATGGCTTCCTAAAGGTAGATCACTGGCCAGAGTTACGATAGGCATTCCAGAGATTTCTTTTAGAAAAACAGTTACCGCTGGCAGCACATTTCATTGACACAGAATGGGTCACAAAACTTGCGTACTTGGCCAGGCATAGTGGCTCACGCCTGTAATTCCAGCACTTTGGGAGGCCAAGCTAGGAGGATCACTTGAGGCCAGGAGTTCAAGACCAGCCTGGCCAACAGGGAGAAACCCCGTCTTTACTAAAAAATGCAAAAATTACTTAGGCGTGCTGGCGCACATCTATAATCCCAGCTACTCGGGAGGCTGAGGCATGAGAATCTCTTGAGCCTGGAAAGCAGAGGTTGCAATGAGCCAAGATCGTCCCACTGCACTCCAGCCTGAGCAAGGGAGCCTCTGTCTCAAAAAAAAAAAAAAAAAACTTGCTTGCTATGTGGCATATTCAATCTGTCACCTCAGGGGAGAACAGCAGCTGTGTTCAAGTTGGCAGATAAAGTGGCTGCATTCAAACCCAAACTGGCATCATGGGGGCCACAAGTGAACATTGGGATTTTTTGACATGTTTCAAACATGAGCAGAGATGTTGAAAGAGACTGAGCCAGGACCTTTTTTCTCCCAGCTGGCGCATGGTCACCTATCTCAGCTTTCAAAGAGTTTGAGCATTATTTCCCAACCACAAAACAGCCCTGAACTGGGAAGGAATGGATCCACAACCCATTTGTGAATAAGCCAGGTGAATTGACTTTGTTCATGCTAGAAGAGGATCAACTGTTTAAGATCACAAATGATGATGCCCTTAAAAGTATGTTTGAGACAACTTTACATCTCCATACATTCTGAATTAAAGTCAGAGTGGAATGTCTTGTGAGATTGCCACGAAAGCACTGAAAAGCCTGCTTCCATTTCCAACTGCCTGTCTTTGTGAAGCACGGTGTTCTGGACAGCAGCCAAAATGAGGTTACAGAGTAGACTGGACATAAGCAACACACTTAGGGTGTTACTATCTCCCATCACCCCCAGATGGGACCATCTAGTTGCAGGGAAAACAAGCTCAGGCTCCCCTGATTGTACATTATCATGAGTTGTACAATTATTTCATTATATATTACAATGTAGTGATAATAAAGTGCACAATAAATATAATGCATTTGAATCATCTCAAAACCGCCACCACCCCCACTCCGTCTGTGGAAAAATTGTTTTCCACAAAACCGGTCCCAGGTGCCAACAAGGTTGGAGACTGCTGCTTTAAAGTTTAAGTTGCTCTGATAAACTTGATATGCAAAGAAAGGCATAAAGGAGAGCCAGTATATGACCATTTTATTTAGCCATTTGCTGAACAGAAGTGCCTAGCTTTTTTACATTGCTTTTGTTCAAAGATAGATAATTTGTTTGTTGGAGAGTTTTTCTTAGGTGACTAGGAGAAAAAACTTTCAGGAGAACATCCACTTACTATATTATAAGAGTAAGCTAAAACACTTAATATCCAAAGAGCTTAGATGTTTATGCTATATTGTCTATTAGGTAACCACCGATGGTAAAAAAAAAAAAAAAAAAAAAAAAAAAAAAAAAAAAAA